>NC_136610.1:23233095-23283095 GCF_933228915.1 Telmatherina bonti | reverse complement strand
TGAGGGAACACTGATGGAATGGATAATAGACACATCAGTTCTGTGGTTGTCTGACTTTTTATTCTTTCCCTTTGCAGTGGCTTCATGTCCCTCCAGAGCAGTCAGTGCAACAACTGAATAATTGCAGGATTAATTATTAATGAAATTAAATAAATAAATGACAACTTGTGGAAGCCTTAATAACAAATCTAAAATGAGACATCAAAAAGTGTTGAATTCAGGGCTACATCATCAGCAGTGGAGCAATCACCCTTTTAATACATTCAACCTACTAAAAGATCTCAGTAAACTATTTCTAATAAGTAGTGCTGTCAATAAAGAATTGCTAATAAATTTTGAAAAATGTAACATAATCATTGTTCTTTTTCAATTAGTTTTCCTCCATTTGAAAATATAAATCTTGAGTTTTTCACAAAAACAAATACATTTAGCTTTAAATATACAATCTTGCTTTTTAAGTTTCCATGAGGGAATTTTTGAATTGTTAAAAAAAAAAAAAGAAAACTTTAGGCTTTGCATATATTTACTCACTGGGACTAGGATGCAACTCCACATTTATCCCCCCAGAACATGACCTGTTTTTGGTGTCAGCTTTTCTTATCAACACGAGTTCTTATTCCGAGTCCTCGAGGGCTAAAAGAAGTACTGGTTGTGACAACAAATGAGTTTATCTCATTCACTTGGCATTGGTGGTGTAATTGTCCCTGGTTTGATGGACGGAATAAGAACCAGCAGGTTCTGGGCCTCATCAATGAGAACTGGGAGGCAGAGCAAATTATGAGCGAGTGACTTCACTGCCTGCAAATCATATGAATCAGCTCATGCCGAGACTACAGCCTGAAGGATCACCTTCGTGAGAATAAACTATAGAGCTCGATTTGTCTTCAGGTTATGAAAAACTCACTGATGCAGAAGCTTTCTACCTTGATAACAATGATGCAACTGGAACGCAAATATAATGACAACAGAATAAAGTTGTGATACAACAACACAAACACTTGATTAACACTTGTAGCTTGGGTGACTAGTTACATTTTCATGCTTGTATCAAGTCACAGCGCATGCTTTCAGAGTGAGAGCTGCTGGCAGGGCTGTAAAAGTAGCTGTGGCTGCTTTTGACATATGCGATACCAAAGTGTTTTTTTCACCTGCATATCCATAACATGTAGAGCCAGCAGCAACAGCCAGAAGACATTTGTAGTACTTCCAGGAAACCCAAACTTGACCTTAAAGTCCTACAAATCATCTTTACCCAATTCTTTCTCTGCCCGTACACAAGATTTTGGCTGCTGTGATCATGTTAAGATAATCTCATAAGCACATAATCACTCTGCAAGGGGCAGTTTCCGAGTTACGTCAGAAAACACAGGGGATGTTTTTCATTTTAGTTATTACTTGCCAGAAGGCATTGTGCCAGCTCACACGAGGAAAGCTGGTTTCAGAGAGGGAGGAAGAGGAGCTAATTCCACAAATATGTCTCAGAAATATTTTACTCTACATTTCACTGCTGTACCCTCGCCGCCTTCTGAATGTTGATATCACAAATGTTCAGCATTCAAACACATCACATTTATGGAAAAGAAAAAATCTCACTAAAACCTCAGGATGTGAATCCACTGGTTATGAAGCTCTGTATTGTCATTCTTTGTAAAAACAAAATAAAAACATCAGTTTCCAGAGAGCTGATATGTCATTGCAGAACTTGTGTAAAACACATCCAGATTTAATATCTGTATTCACTGTGCACATAAGGGTTATATCAAATCCTGAGATTTATTAATACTGGGTCTGTGGTGTCTTACACGCCTTAGGCCGTATGTAGTCTAAACTCCTGAGAGGTGAAAGACAAATCTGCCTGAAGGAGATAAGATACAGCTCTGACACAGAGCACTGGATTGAAACCAGTTATCACAATGTTGCTGGTGGTGGTGTGAAGTGATGAGCTCAGCCAAGACATCCAGATTTCTTCCTTACTTTACTTCCTTTACTTTAGTGAAGCTGGGTTGAACTCTCAAAGCAGCAAACTGCAATATCTAAAGTTTTGTACACATGTAGACTCCTGGTTGCAGAGGAACCATATTTTATCCCAACAACTAAAGAGCAATATTATGACTTTGTGAAGAGAGTGGTGGTGCTTCATGACACTTTTTGGGTTCTACTTCCAACAGAAAACCTTACAAATGTTCCACCATGATCACACCATAGACAATTAGAAAGTTTGGCAATTATAATCATAGTCCTCTCTGTGTCGGATGCAATACCTTTCTGAACGCTTGTGTCAATCAATCTGTTGCCATCTTGGGCTTTAGGAGCAATGTGCACAGTGTGGATCTGAGTGAAACTCCAAAAACACTACACATTATCCGCACCCTCACAAAGCGGCAATGATTCTCTATAAGTGTAGATGACTAGTAGTTAAAATAAAAATCCCTCCCCCTCATGACTGTACTGGGCTGTAAAATGTTTTTTTTCTGCTGTAATGCTGGGCATTTCCATGTGACTCTGTGGTGATTCAGACTCAAGAGGCCATTTTAGAGAGTCAGGATTGTTTGGTACATGAATGACATTTTTCTGCCCCTTGGTTTGTCAGCAGGTAAAATACCTGCCCTGCACCATCATATGTGTGTGCGTGTGAGTGAAAACAAAAGCAAGATAGTTGTGCTGAAGGGGAATATATATGCTGAGTAATTAAGGACTTAAACTACATAGATGAAAACACTATCATCAGCTGGTCCCAGCTTCACACCTGACAAGCCAGTGTTTAGTGTGTGTCATTTTATGGAAACCGCCCCCCCAATAAATAAATAAATAAATAAAATCAGACAGCAAACAAGGAAATTCAAAATCAGAACATATATTTCTTTCCTTCTATCAATTTCTCTATTTCTGTATCCGCTGCAGCACAAGTAATAAAGATGTCTAAGTTTAGACATAAAACATATTTGGAAATTAAGCCAAGAGATACCTTTAAATTGCAGCCTTGATCACTTTCACACAGCCTCTGACCAGTTCTAGACATGTCTTAAGGTAGCAAGGATATGAGATCCACCCTCAAGTGTCATTTTGCCCCACTTGTTTTGTCTAATGAATGCAGACAACAAAGACATGCAAAGAAAGACGAGTTCTTGGAGGAACACCAAGGAGGAAGCCTGATGCAGCCCAGAGGAGGATGTGACTGGTGTAAACACTGCTGCCTTCAGTCATGGCTGGACATCACCAGCCTTGTATGACCTACTTTGTTAGAAACATACTGAACCCTTGAAGAAAGATTCTGAGATTTTTTACACCTCTCATGTTTTGGTATGAAATATAAATAAAGTTAAAAAAAAAAAAAAAAAGTTGAATATAACCTTTGTTATATGACAATACCAGTAGCTTTTATATGACTGCAAGATTAAAAGGCAAAACTTAGTAACTGCCCAGTTAGGGCTGGGCGATATGACCAAAATCTCACATCCTGATATAGCTTATTTTATATCCCCATAACTATATACATAATATAAAATTGTTTGTGTAATTTTGTGTCAGTCATCAGTTATTTATCAGATGTGCTCGGTAACGGCAGCAGTGATCTCCTTCCATCTGCGGGAACTATGGCTGTATGGCATTTTACAGGTAAATGCCCGTTGCAGCGTTTGCGTCTGGAGTTTATTATGAGCGCTTTCGCCACCAGTTGACGCTGCTTTTGCGGCTTTTGCTCGTTGACTCTATTCTTTATTCTGTATTCTTTATCCTGATTCTTGCAGATGTGATAAAATTAGTTAGTTGTGTCGGAGCCTATTGCTGGGACTGTGAGCTAGTCTGTTGTCAGTTCCACGTCAGACTTTTTATATAAATCGCATCCATGCGACAGAAATTTCCCCTCTTTTATGAACAAGCTCATCAGTTTTTATTGGCTAGTCATCTTTTAGAGAATTATCCTGCTCTGAAATGCGTCTGCTACTGTCTTTCTCCATGTTTGTTTATATATTGCAGCGTGCATGCTTTTAAGCACATCTTGACGTAAAATACTGCACTAAAGCACCTTATCGTGGCATAAATGATAGAGTCTCATATGAAATGATAGACATTTTCTACCGTCTAAACGATATATATTGTCATTTCGCCCATGCCTATGCCCAATAATATTAAGGACATGATCTAAACTCTAAAATGAAAGTTTTACAAGAAACCAAATCACAAAGGTGTCATCTACGATTAAAAAGGTATATTGCAGAATTGGAGTATATTTTGTCATTAAAAAAACACTACGCTTCTTCTTTTTTAAAAAAAAATGTAAAAATAAAAGGTCAAACAACATTTTGCTAATTTCTCACAGAGGACCACTGGTGGGCAGCTTAAGCTACAAATGGATGTCACCATTTGCAGCTCACTAGCCTTTGTGTTTGCAAGTTTCATGTTAGTGACTATTTTGATTAGGAAGTTGAGTACCAGTCAGCCTGTGGGAAAAATCAAACATCAAAGAACCACATCAGTAGAAAAACTATCCCAAGAGAGGTGCAACCTGCTGTGAAGTTTTTTTGTGCAGAGTTTGGAAGATGGCGTTTATTCTCTTCTGGCTGTTGCAATTCTCTCATCCTCACAATAAGTTCCAGGAGCTCTGCTAGTTTACACTCCTCAGATAAATAGGAATGGTTCTCAAATTCAAAGACCTGCAGCTTGAAACACTTACAAAATAATATTTTTAAAAAAAAATACAGATCAAGCAAGAACAAATTTTTGCAGATTTCTAAAGCAAATGGACCGAGTTGTTCAGATATAAAATTATAGATGAAAAATAAAATGCTTTTTTTTTCTTTATAAATCAAAGTCAATCTGTAATTATTCACACGAAGACTAACCTTTATACACTGCCCTCTACACACCCACATTTAACAAAATGTTCAAAGCAAACTGCTTCATGCATGTCATTGCATACAAATGAGGGGGCTGATTGGGGAATCAGGGCAACCATCAAGAGGAAAAGCATGAAATTGAATTAATCTGACAAAAAAATTGAGGCCCTTAAAGGCAAGAAACTTTGTGACCCCTGAACACATTACTATATAAGCGATTGTCTATTTGTGCTGTTGTCAGTTCTGAACACAAGTGTTACCTGAGTGTGTTTATGCGTACAGCAGTCAGACTGATTACTTTGCACTTTGCGGAAAAGCCTGTAAAAAATAAATAAATAAAATAAAAAAAATCTGTGAAATTTCCAACTCTGGAGTATATCTAAAATGGGAGATTGAAAAGGTGAACACAATTTGTTTATTAGTAAAGACTCATCAAATGAATTTATAATTAGGAGCACGTTACCTCTGACATTTCATTTCTACAATCTGGTTTAGTTTGCCACCATCTGTGTCACCAGTTTACTGTCCACAGGTTTGGGTCTGAAGTTTTGTGCAGGTGCACACATTTCCAAGTTTTCTTCTAAGAATTCCAACTCCTGGAATGTGACGCATTCACGCCCTAATGTGTGTGCATGCAGAGTTATAAATGAGATTCCCAGTCTCACTAGAATTAGATTAAAATTTCTTTTCAACATTGGGCATGTTGCATGCACATAACATGGCCACATGAAGGCATGGCACAACAGAGATGGTATAATGCTGTTTAGATCTCTTTCTTTATCCTGTCAGACACTTATCACAACAATCAGATCAATCTCTTGCAAATGCAAGTATTTTTACTTCACCACACGACTGACTATTATTATTACACTGCAGATGTATAGCAGTTGTCAGTAATGGTGCTCTGCTAATGGTCCTCTCTGTCTTAACTTCACCTCATCATCATATAAAATGTGTCAGACTCCAATTTGGGATTGACTACTTAGCTTTCCTGTGGTGTACTTGGACTCATACACACATGGCCCAGGTAATTCAAAGGCTTACCTTGGAGAGGGTGTGTCGCGTTCAAATTCAACTACTTCCTTTCTTGTCACAAGTGGAGAATTTATTTTCACTCTGTCTCACCATTTTAATTAAATGTCCTTTACGGGACTACACGGGATTACAGCATTATGAAGACTGTCTTCTTTAGGGTACAACAGACCTTTGATAAATGTGCAATAATCATATTAAATGTTGCCGTTCTCTGTGTGGTTACATAGGTACTCGAGACTGAACCAGCCTTTCAGCACTGTGGGAAAACAAAGGCATCAAAGCAACTAAAAAATAAAACACCCCATGTGCATGCACAATCACGCAGCGGCTGAGATGCGCTCTCTCTCACACACACACACACATATGTAGAAACACATGCACAGGAGGGTGCAGGAGCAGGGGGGGGGTGCAACCAAGTGTATGCACAAATATTACACTTGCCAGCAGTCACACATGCACACACATACAAATTCAGACAGTCGCGGTTCAGTGTTTGGGTTACCATGGCGACGGCAAAGCCCAAAGGTTTATTACTGAAACCTAGTTAATTAGAGAGAGGGAGAGTAATGTCGATACTCATGGGAGAGGGTTTCACCATCTGTTAAAACTCTCATGCACTCTTGTGTGTGGATGGAGTGTAATTGTGTGTTTGTGCATGCATTGGCCACTGTTGTGGCACAGTCGTGCGCAAAAGCACACAACTGCCTTCTCCCATGGTGCTCAATAAATGCAGGCCAACAGTTTCTTCTTCTTATTGGTATTAGATGACTAATTGGAGTAGCTAATACTGAGCCGCTAAATAAAGCGTGCTTACATCTGATGCCGAGACGCACCAATTATCGAGGGGGGAAGAGATCGGGGTGATAAGTTATACAACTACATACTGAGAGAAGAGAGAGAGAGAGAGACAGGAGGAGGGAGGGTAAGTTGACATGGAGGAGGAGAGCGTGAGGTGTCAGGGGACGGAGGAAGGGCTCAGGGAGGAGGGAGAGAAAGAGAGAGTAAGGGAGGGGTGATGGAGGGTGAGAGAGTGTGAGGCAGAGACGAAGTGAAAGAGACACGAGGGTGGAGAAGAGAGACACAGGACTAAATTTGCAGGGAACATAAAACAACAGGATGGAGAGTACTACTTCATTGGGAGGTAAGTAATGAAACTAAGGGGGAGAAAGGGGGAAGACAAACACATTAGAGAGGGAGGGGTAGGGGTGAGGGTGGACAGATTGATGGATCAGTGAGAGACAGGAACTGAATGCTTAAAATGTAGTCAGATAGAGGAGGAAGAGGCGGAAGAAGTTGGCTGTGAAAGACAGATTACAGAGACTGTACATGCTCTTAGCTGCTGTTTGGCACAGTCTAAAAACTCGTGTTTATTCACCTGTATGTGTGTGTGCATCTGTGTGTGTGTGTGATTAGGTTTGAAGTCAGGAATGATGATGATGAAAACAGGATAAAATCTACTTTACACTCAGCTGTGTCGAACCTCTTGTCTCTGCTTTCTAAGCAGGTCCATCTTATTTTCCTTTCTCTCTGGTCTCTGTGTCTTCTCCCCTTTATTCCCCAGGCCCCAGTGCAACTTGTTTGTGTACTCCTCCCTCTTTTTCTTCCCTCTCCATCCTCTGCACACTTGTCCTAACCACCATTACACCTCTTTCAGGTCTTTCATTTCTAGCCATCATCTGTTTGATCCACTTAAGAATGCCAATCAATTTGCCAGCGTCCCTCTGTCAGAGGACAAAGAAGCTGATACAGTGAAGGATAAATAATGACATAGTACTAAATCTTTATTTTAGATTGGAGTAAATATAACTATACAACTTGGTAAATTGTCATTAATTTGACAGACTAATATAAACTGATCTTTCAAAAACAAACAATAAAAAAAGATAGTCTTGGACAGTCCCTGTATTTCTCGTATGTATGACGCATTTAAAAGACTGTCAACTGTGTGTTCGAACCACACTGAGAAATGACAACTGCAAGGCTGAAATCCTTTTTGAAAATACACAAATAGGAATGTATCTCATTGCATTTCTTTCCTTTGCACCTGGGTTTACAGTGCAACTGCAGCTTTAGCTCTTTACTTAACATGAATGTGCTCCCCAAGATTCCTGTAGTCTCATTTACACCGGTGTGCAACAAAACATACAGGTGTGTGCTTGTCTGTGTGTGTATAAACTTATTGGATGCTGAAGTAGATCTACAAGAGTCACGTGTGGCTCTTAATGCTGCTGATTATCTATACATAAATACAAAGCACTCACACCTGCAGAAGCAATATGAAACACAGTTAATTACCATTTCATAACTAATGCCAAGACAAGGAGCAATAAGACTAAAGATCTAACACAGCTTAAGAGAAGGCTGAGCAGAATTCAAATGAATGCAAATGAGCAGTGGTGCAGGAGAAAACTGGCCATCAGGAATGTAAAACTATTTGCTAGTTTTCTGCCATCAATCATCACGCATGATGTTAATATAACATGATAGTTTGCCTGCTGTAATACCTCCACTGACTATAGCAAAATACTTGCAGTTAATGATGGATGTAACACAGACAATCAGAAAAATCCATAAAATCATGTGGTCATTAATTATAAGGAACTTGGGCATATAAAAATATTCTTTAATTATGCGGGTGACTGATTAGTTTATTTATAGTTTGACATTTTAGGGTAGAAATTTAAAGAAATGCTCTATCAAGCTCCAAATAATTTAATGTTGTATTCAGAAGTATTAAAATGAAAAATCTATTTAAACAACCAGGCTTCCAGGTGAACGCACAGTGTCCTTAGATAGCCTTTATCTGAACGACCCTCACTGACCAGTCTGGTTAGCATAGAATCATGCCGTAAACAAAACGTTGATGATTTTAGTCACTTGTCTTTATGCTTTTAAAGCTATTTGTTTATAGACAATATCAAACAAACAGATCTGCTACACCACCCTTAAACATTAGTTTTGATGATCATTTAAAAATATGTCTAAGTAAATCCCATTATGGATCCTTTAACCAATGCAGCCTGCCAGTAAATTCATCACAATGCAACACAAAGGAAAATTAACTTTATTAAGTTTGCTGCTTTAATGATTTTCAGTGCTTAAACACAGCAATGATCTCCATTGTGAACCTTGATGATTAACTGGTTCCTTCTAAATCTCCAACAACACAACAGGTAATACATTAGGTAGATGTTGCTAAAGGTCTAAGAACTTTTCAGATGAACGACACCACTGGTAATCTGTCCAGGATGTACCCTACTTCTTGCCTGCTAATTACTGGAATAGACTTCAACTTCTTTGTGAATTGGTATAAGGGGTGTAGAGGATGGATGGATGAGTTGGACATAACACAGAATCAGCTCAAGATCCATTATCTATTTTATTTTATATCAAGTAATTTCAGTAAATTTTCACTTTATAAAAGAAGTTTCTCTTCAGGATGTTTTTTTGTTTAAGAATACATTTTCAAGGACTTTTAAGGGACTGCAGACTAATGCTTTAACCTACTTTTACTTAAGACAGTAACTGCCTGCACAGAGCTATTAAACTCATACCATGAGAAATTACTACATCATAAATTACGGTAATTTACCACAGACATTCTAATAATACCTGTAGGAAAATGACTGCAATTCTTTATTAAGACATCCATAAAATAAAATGGGAAAAATATTAAACTGATTGTAACATTCTTGTGGCATACAATCTATGTACCAATACATCCGCACATCTATGCATTTGAGAGCACAAATCACTGCAGAGAAAAAAAAAATGAACACCTCATTGATGCAATACTAACAAAAACTGACTGTGATAACCTTTTTGAACGCAGCATGGATTGAATTGCATTATATTGTAATGCACCCCAGGCATTGCTGTCAGTGTCTCACGTTATGGTATAAAGTGGGTCATACGGTGCACTATAATTTAAGGGTGAAATGAGAATAATAAATCATCTCGTATTGCCTCACTGAATATATTTATCATATCAGTGTATGAATATGTCAGCAGATTAGACAGAAGACTGAGTACAGCAGTTTGAGATTGTCTGACAAGTGTACATCAGAGAGGACTGAGCCTGTCCATGTAAAGAAAAGTGATTATCTGTTTTTTTAAAAATACAAGCTGACTCAAAAACCAATTTGATCAAAAATGATTTACTTTTACAATAGTAACACAATGTCACTCTGATTTTGTTCATTACTCCATTACTAGAGCTGTGATTATTCAAGAATTAATTAAAATGGATTTTCAGAGCCAATAATCAATACAATGTTGCTCAAGTCAATTATTAATGTTGCTCAAGTCAATTATTTAAAATATTTGTAAATGTAAATTTCTCTTAAATATATTTTTAAAATATTAAATAAACAACAATATATATTTAAACTGTGCGCATTTAAATTCTGTTATTATCAACATCTGCTCATCCATCACAAAAATATTTGCAACATAATAAAAACCCGCTCAATTAATGGTGAGACTTATTTGAGGTACTTTCACCCACACTTAAGTTTGACAGCTGAAGTTTTTTAAATGAATCAGACTAAATCCCAGCAGGTTATTTCTTGAGCAGGGTCAGAAAGTGCTGGTGGTGCAGCAGCACCCACACCCAGAGCCCCAAGGGCTAATGCGGCCCTCTACAGTCACCCAGAGGACAGCGGTGCTGCTGCTCCAGTGCAGAGGAGCAGAAACTGTGTTTGTCTCCATGCGATTGGAGAGCACAGAGCCGCCCCGTCCCGTTTGCACCCAGGTTCAGCATAATCTACCAGCAAAATCTCCTTTTGATTTTGCTGTGTATGCAGCATTTAAAAGGCTGAGCTGAGGTGACTCTTCTGTGAGAGAACAGCCCAAAGGTAATAAATGCTAATTAATTGTGAGATGTGCCTCAAAGGCAACTAAAAATCATTGGTTGGGAAAAAAAAACTGAATTAAAACACATCAATATCAATTTACCCACCGTTGACAACCAGCTATTAGGCCTCAAGGAACCTTGTCTATGACCTCTATGTTTAATAACTACAATATGATTCCACTAAGTGGGTCTCTGTGTTACATTAACATATTTGTTTGTCTTAAAACAGGAGAAACGTTTTTAGTATGGTGTAATGAAAAAGCACCTTTCTGTTCATGGCTTGAAATTCATTCATTTCACATCTAAATGGACCAAAAGCTGTGAGTAAGAAGGCGTTCCCACAGTTCCATCATCTTAAATCTTTGTGTCTTTGTTAGACTGATACATGGCAGCAGTGTGTGTGTGTGTGTGTGTGTGTGTGTGTGTGTGTGTGTGTGTGTGTGCACCTGTCACTAATGCAACGTGCGCGTGGTGTGAGCTGTTGGTAACCGCTGGACCGTGGCAACCTGCTGAACCCCTGTAACAGAGCCCAGGAAGCCACTGTAAAGAGTACCCCACCAAACCAAACCAGCCACACACACACACACACACACACACGAGGAGAGAAGACAGTGCGCGCAACCTCGACCAGAGAGGAGGAGGAGGAGGAGGACAGAACACGCGCTGGAGGCGACACCTGTCAAGCCGTTACTAAAACACACTCAGTTTATTGAAGAAAAAAAGACTAAGGCGACCTGAAGACTTCGGGGGGAAACCGAGTTGGAAATAGAGATTAGTTGCACCTAATGCCGATGTTTTCGCTCAGGGAGAGACCCGGAGCCCTCTGAGGAGAGGTGTGAAAGGAGTACGAGGCATTAACGTCACGTCAAGCCGTGTTGGAGTTGAAGCAGAAGTTAACGCAGGTTATAGATGTCGGCTGAGCCGAGCGCAGCGAGCGCTGGAACCGGGAGCACAAAGACGCTGAAGCGGACAAAAGACCGGACTTTATCCGAGGTTAGCCTCAGTCTCTATCAGTCACACACGCGCACGCGCTTTCTCTACACGTTTAACTCACATAGAAACAACTAAGTAGTGCACATCGCGGAGCTTCGCGCGGACAGACCGAACATCGTCCTCGTCCGTCGGCGGCGCCTTTACCCGCCTGTAGAGGCTGCTGACCGGGACTGACCGGGACTTACCAGACCCGCAGAAAAACCTACTAACTGGAGAGGATGATATGACAAGGATGTCCTGAGGGACGCAGGGAAGAGACAGAAAGAAGACAACAGAGGTATGAGCAGGTCCGTGTTGATGACTGTGCATTTGTTGGTACGTTTGAATTAAGCTCAGGAATGATCCTCTTTTTCCTTGTAAAACCGGTGATTAGTTGCATTTAATGGCTCTTCTGTTTCTGTCTCACTCAAAACAGAAAAAAACCATGCCAATGTTTTTGTATGCCGAGTTGATCGGCGCAGCTACGTGCTAGACCAGCATTTACACAAACAAATGGGACAAAAAAGTCAGAGATTTAAGCAGCAAAGCTTCAGAGAGTTCCAGGCTGAGCGAGATTAAAGTGGGAGATTATACTTTGTAAAGATAAAGAATTCCCTCTTGCACGATTTCTCTCATCTATCTTCCCGCTCCCTCCCTGCCTCCCTCATGTGAGCAGTGGTGTGTGTTTTTCATGACTGTATAATGGTGTGTGGCCCTTTTTGTGCATTTGTGTACATGTATCAAAAGGAGAAAAAAAAAAAGCCAATCTCTCTTACATGACAATACCTGCACCCCTTCCCTTACCTCACACCTGTACACCCACCAATGTGCTTTGATGCTCCATGTTGCACAGGACACAAAGTGGACTTCAAAGACACAAACAAAATGTTGCATCATGACGCTCATCACTGCAAAACTGCCAAACACCTTTTCACTGAATGCAGCCGTAAATGTATATCTGTGCGTGTAAACACATGTACAGTAAATACATGTACAGGATTACTGCAGCAGACACACAGGACCACATTGAAATAGCAGATTAGAATGATATTCGCAGGGCCAAAGCTGTACAGAGCAAGGGATTAAAGAAGAAAGGCTGAGATGGTTGACGGATGGATAGATGGAAGGAGAACAAGGGAAGAGAACGAGAGGCAAAGAGGCCAGAAGAGGAGTATGAGAGATGGAGAGACTGCATAGAACATGAGATTAAAGTGTAATGTTCTAGACAGAGACAGAGAGAAAGAAAATGCAGAGCAAGTCATGCAGTTAGAGGGAACTACCATGGCAGAATGTGGCAAGAATAAAGATGAGGAGAAGGCAGCCGACACTCTTTCTCTATCGCCTTCCTTTTGATCTCCTCTTATTCACCCATCCGAAAGCAAGAGGGGGACGCTGCTTATGTAACTCTCCGTTTGAAACACATTAAACTGAAGCACGTTTGGGGGGGGGGAACACAATAGCCATCTTAGAAATTGAGAAATTGCTAAATACAATTTAACGGGGGGAAAAATGTTCAAATCTGAGAACAAGAGAGCGTGCTTTCATCTACGAAATCCCTTGGCACGGCTGAGCTGGTGTTAAGTTTTAAACAGCACATGTGTTAAAGGATATGTTAATACCGATGTGTTCTGCACAGCATGTGTCTGCTGTTAACGCTTTTGTGGGCCCTAATGAACTCAAAGAATTACTCCTGACAGATTAATCTTGTCTTTTAAGCAGCTTTTAGACCAGTGCTGTTGACTTAGTTGTGCAATCAGGTTGCTGATGCCAATATGAGCCAATAAAACACAGTATGAAATATGATCCAAGAGCCTGTGTTAAAACAACCAATAAGGGATTATGTGCATGTTGGAACTTCCAAACTGACTTTCCCAAATCTGCACTAAACTGAAAAGTGACATGAATTGATAAAGCTGATTCAGATTTATTCTTTTATTTGGTGTTTTTAAAGCACATTTTATAAAATTGTTTTAACTTTTCTATTAATAGAGGTAGATGAGCAAATTATAGTAAAACAAAATTAACACACTGTCTACTGCACAACTAGCAGACAAATAAAACCACCTGCCTAAAATGGTACAGACCCCTTATGCGGCCCACATTCAGCCTATGAAAGGCTTGAAGGAAGGATGCAACTCGCACTGGGATGATGGGAGTCGATCATGTGGTGCCTAAAGGCTTCATCGTGGTGCTTCTTTTTTTTAGGTCAGGCAACGCATTCCACACATGATCCTCAAGTCAGAAAATTATCAAAACATTGTGTTGTTATCAACTAAAACTGTGCTTTTGAGACAATATTAAACAGAATTATTCAGATTTAGACTAAAAGTTAGACTGTGGCTTGAATCTGAAGTGTAATTTCTCCAAGATGCTAACATTCAGAGGGGCTTACAGTGGGCTAGGCAGACCCCTTTTGCTCAACAGCCCGTCAGGTTTTGACCAAAAAGTAAAATAAGAAGCAGTAAAAAAAAAAAAAAAATAGAAAAAGAAAAAAGGTAAGAAACAGAGGGGATAAATTCTCTCATTTTTTCAATATAGATAATAAAATAAAGTAAAAAAGCAAAGTATTCAGTATGTATGAAATGTGTATAAATTCAAACCTTCATACTGCATGGTGCCATTTTGCAACCAGCTAATTTGTCTATTATTTTAGTTCAAACTAACAAGTTGAAATGGAGCATATTGCCACCTATTGTAGTGAGGACAGAAAGATGGTCAAGAGATTCCACTAATGAACCTGTATACGATGACAAGGACGTTGTCCAATTAAATGGCCTAAGAAAGCTAAAATAACTCCGCTCAACTGGGCATTGGAAATGTTCAGATTGTCAAGTCCCTCATGCAAACCCAGCGCAGGTGTTGTAACATGGTAATGCACAGTGTCCTGCTAGGAGGAAGCTGTTGCTGCCACAGATTGTGCTGTTGCCACTGGGGACCAACACGGTTTATCTGCAACAATGTGCAGGCTGTTTGTATGTGCCAGGTGTGAGAGCACAAAGGTTCCCTCGTGAGTTTCTCATTGTGACAGCAGAATTCATGTTAACTCACTTCACCTGTTGGGGGTTTTAATGTTGTGGCCGATGTGGTTTCTTCTACATGGCTTAGTGTCCCTCTGCATTTGCCAAGACAGGAACATTTTCACAATGAACTGGTGTGGAAGGAAGAACAAACCAGTGCACTGACTCAGAGTGGATGGGACAATCTTCTACTGGTTTTACCACATTCATATTTAAAAGAGTCAAATAAAAAACAAAGATTTTTTTTGTTTTGTTTTATGGCCTAAAAGTGTACTTCTTCCTTCTTTTCTCCATATAAGCAGTCAGTTTATTCCATACTGTTAAATGTAAAATCCCAGTAGTGACTTCAGGTTCCAACTCCCCGCACTTTTCATCAGCATCGAGGGCATTTTCCCTGGTGGCAGTTTGCTCACTTTACCAGTGAGTGATTGCATGTTCATGTTCAAGGCACTGGTTCAGTTCCCTTTGGCAACACTATGCTTCACGCATCTAAGTAATATGTCTGCTGTCCTCAGGCTATTTTATCTCTTATCTAACACACCAACCTGACTGACGGTTACTTTACACAATCTGACCTTCATCACTTTATAACCTTAATTATGTACACAGATTAAGTGTGTAAGACAGATTTATTAAATCATATTTTAAAGACCATGCTCAGCTTTGGTTCATTAGGAAAATCATGACTTTCTGTATTTAAGTTCCACTGCTGAAATGTAAATATTGGAGCTTTATGAAATCAGGGCTGGATTATAACTATGCATCAACACTTGTTGGAAAAATTTTAATTTTTCCTTTTATTAATGATTTCATCTTTGTGTTGGAGCCCAAGCAAATAAATAACATGAACAAACTGATTGATTTCTTCAAAATGTCTGTGGTGTACCATTATCCAACAGATGAAATTTTTTACTTATCAGATAAAGGCAACTGTCATCACTAATTGCATAAAAATGCAGTGTAGAGTCTCAAGTTGTTATATTTGGGTTTCTAGATGTACCAGAGCATTAGTGCTTCTAGGAACCCAACCCTATTACAGCCTGAAAGTGAGATATTGTGCACTTTAGCCCATATTTAGCCCACCTTGGAAAAAAAACCCCACAACTCTGCTCTCAACATTTTTACAAAAATACAGACTGCTGTCCTTGACAGTTTACAAAGGGTTTGGTTTAATTTTTCTCATCCTTTAGACGAGGCTTGTCACAATACTAAAATTTTAAACACAATGACGACACTAAAGTGCTCAATACTATTGGGGGGGGGAAAAAAGAAAAAAACTTTATTATGTCGCGATCAGAACACAACAAAAATAACACCAGAACCCATACAATGAAAAATATTAATCAGAAAAGACATTGTCAACTTGTGCAGCTTCTCAAACTGCTCAGTGTAGTGTAAAAAAATACAAAACTAAAAAAACATCAACCACCACTTGGTGTACTTGTTAACATAAGTGCCATTTTGTGTACAGGAAAACAGATCAAGTAAATTGAAGAAAGCAGTTTAGAAGTTTAAGATCTTATTTACACTGGGTTTTCAATTCATATTTTGAAGAAGCCTGAAGTCCTCATAATATTTCAAACAGGAACCTGCATTAAAAGGTCTGAGTGTCGTTTCACCTTCTCTTCTAACAGATCCAACTTACTGTCAGATATGAACGACTGCAATGTGTAAGTCTGGCAACATGACTACATCACCAACTATCTTAGCTATGATCATTGACTTTATTTATGAATTTTGTTTTTTAACCAAAACTTTTAAAAAGTAAATTTAAAAAAAAAGCACTCCTTGCACTGTCAAATAATCATGATTACATTGTTATCAGTGAGGCCTTGAGGTCCCTTTTTATATGCAAGCAAAAGGCAACAAGTCTGTAGACTTTATACTTGCACTGTGGGTGCCTTACATGCAGAAAATGCAGCCGAGACACAACTGAGAGAAATTCACATCATAAACTCTGGGTCAACAGGCTAAGTCCACAAAGATGTGCTTTGATTTCAACATTTATCTCTCCTGCTATATTTTTTCCAGGATCTAACAGAAAAACACATCGTAAGCAGAAGAAAAAATGTGATCTGTAAAAGAAAAACAGGCAGACTCACAAAATGACATAAGCTCATTTACACCTGATATCAGTGTGAGATTACTTTCTGGTTAATGATCCAATTGATGGAGGTTTGTATTTACACTTAGTAGGGGTGTCAGAGGACAGTCATGCAGGTGTCCATGTGATCCAAACAAATACAGCCAGAACAGGCTGTTTTCTTCATGCGCACATTTCTGTAGAAGGAGAGGGGAATGTTTTGGCAGTCTACCAGTGTATCACGGTGGTCTCTCATCAATGATAAGCCTGCAGATTTGCCTTTAGCACAGGATATTTAATTTATTTTGTAGAGGGTGTTAACTACCACTGAACTTAAGACGAAAGCTCCCTGGTGGTTTTGCCCACTGATAATTCTGATCAAATATGAAAGAAACAAGACAGCTGTGGAGGCAAAAAGAGCATCATTTTGTGCAGTTACCTTCAATCTCACACTAGCTGAATCAGTGAATAGTAGAGGACCCTGCATGAACAGACAGTCCCTGTAAATTCAGTTTACTCTTAAGGTTCTCTTTTTCTGTCTTCTTTTTATTGATCCTGAGTGTTCAGGAAGGATAAATGCGATCCACACCAGGATTATAAGAAAAAAGCAACTCAGATGTTTAGGTCCATTGATCAAAATTTAACATTTAAATAAAAATTTTGATGCAGTTTATCAGCTAAAGATGTTATATTCTGCCAGTCTGGTCAGTAGCCTGTTTTCCTTATGAAGATTCCCAATCAATGGAAATGAGCCTGAAATATATAAGAGGCAGCCATGATAAAAGCTGGTGAAACTTTGTAAGTGCTTAGAAGATGAACCTCTGTTATTAATCTCTTCTATCAAATAATACCACAATACCAGACTGTTAAAGTTGTGTGTATTTTTCATTACTTTTCTGACACTTTAAATGAGCAGCCATGGTACTGAAATATTACTTTTACAGAGTCAAACCAACCTTTATTTTATTTTATATTATTTTTTACAAAAACAAACATGATGCAAAGTCGCTGATGCATTTCTTCTTGAGGTGTGGATGAGATGGAGCTTTTAGCACTGCAAACTCACAATCCAGTCTCTTGTGCAGCTTGATTATTTAAACATCATGTTCTTCAATCATCACAATTTCCCCCTGCAGTCCTTCCTCCATCTGACTTCATGACGTTCTTTTATCAGGGTCAGAGAAAACTGTGTAGGGAAAGACCTAAGAGGCATTTTGTTCACACAACAATTCAACCAAACCCCGTGTCTTTTTCTACACAGTTGTCCTTGACCCAGTAAACATTATGTGAAGGAGAGTTCATGAAGACTTTAGAAATGACAGCTCACCTCTACAGCAGCTGACGTTCACAGGTGCCATTCACATCTAATCCTTATATCCTACATATATACACTGTTGCTTCACACAAGACATGGGAAAAATGTTACTGTCTGACTAAAGTTGGCATGAAAATAGATAATATAGGAAAACAATGCTGAAAATTCAAGCTCAGCTGACATGGGAGTGTGGAGGCCCCAGCCAATATCGATATTGGGGGGGAGGAAAAGAAAAAAGCTGATGACTGATATATTGAATATCGGCAGATGCATCCAGCTGAAAATGATACTGTACAGGCTAATGAGAGGTGTTTTGAAACTGATCCATTATGTGTATGCGTTTCTGCGAGGACATAATTGTCATGGGGCCCAAACATATAGAGTTCAATTGATTTAAAAACTCATAGCTTATAATGGAGTAAATGAAAATGCCTTTTCGCCCATCTTCGTCCGCTCCTCTTCTTTAGCCGAGTGTGTGAGTGGGAGAGAAGGTGGTGCTCCAGCTGCACTCCACTGGTGTGTGTGTGTGTGTGTGTGTGTGTGTGTGTGTGCGCGCGCGCGCGTGCGTGTGCATGAGAGGGTGGAGCCAGCACCGTACCTGTAACACTCAGATACACTGGAGCAGAGCGACAGAACGCATTTTGCAGCAAAATTAAAGTTAGAATATCGGCTACATTCTGACACGATGTTGATTAATAGATGAAACGCTAATCGGCCGGCTGATGAATCAGTCAAGCTCTGTTGAAAATAAATCAGAATTGCTGAAAATATTAAATGTATGAATGTATTAAGATAATATTTTAGCATGTTTCCACCTTGCTGACTTAAAAGTCATGTGTCCACATTATTTAAATGTCTTTTTTTTTTTTTTTCTTTTCTTTTTTAAGCAAGCCACACATCTGTGCTGTGGCTAACGAGCTGTTTCTGATATGATTACAAGCCTATTATGTGTTGAAAGTTGCTGCTGTGAGGAATTATCCAGCAGCATACTCTCCACTTCATTCAAAAAGGATGATCAAGTGTATCCCAAGCAAAGGGTCATAAAAAAGGAAGCATTTCATCACCTTTTCACAGTACTGTGAGAATTTAAACAGCTTTTATCATGGCAGAACAAAGATACTTCTTGATTATTTCAATTAGTTAAGAAAATGTCCAAAAAAAGGAGGGGAAGATAAGACTATTTGCCCACCACCCTGATGACTAGCCGTGAGCTGTTCGGTTGTTGTCATCCAGTCACACTGCATCCAAGTACTTGTACTGGAGATGTGATTTTGTTCACATTAATTGTTGCTCTTTTAGTCACAACCCGGTAATACCATGCTTTCCTCTGTCCAGATAGGATATCCACATATAGCTTGTGTTATATTTAGGGTAATGTAGCTAATTAAGACCCCAAGATGGCCCAAAACAAAACACCTCATGAAGCTTCAGGGATAGAAAGTCACATTTGCCTTTTGCTTTTCTCTTTCATCTGAATAGAGGAAATACTCAATCCCAGGTACAGTAATCAGACTTGAAAACAAATGCATCTAAATGTAAAAATGGACTGCGTAGATTCAGTTACTGTTTTATTTAATTCTTTTTGCCATCTACTCTAGGAGGCAATGTGACACTGAAGCAAACTGTGCTTTTATATAATTGAGGTTATGCTGTGGTTTTGGCTGCGACTGTCCCAAAAAGACATCATAAATACAATACCCGGAAAACCTGAAATAAATATAGCCCACAGCAGATGCCAGATAAGCACATGAGGGAGATGCATTACTCAGGAGAAGGTTTTAACAATCTAGGATGCTTTTGGACACACAAGTATGAACAAAGTAAAAAGCAGAAGCCTTACAAGTGTTTGCATTGAAGTACATGCATGTGTGAGTGTATGTGTTCCTTTGTTAGGGTAGAAGAGCAATGTGGCAATCAGGTCAATGGCAATCAGAGAGCGCAGCAGTCATAGAGGTAAAGTTCACAGCTGAGATATTCTTTAAGCAAGAGGTATGACTTCACAACACCTGAACTGTTCCCTTACCTAGCTTTAAGCCTGGCGCAGGCCCACAAATACTGATAATGAAATAACAAACAAATAAGTTAACATGAAAGATGAAAGAAATTATTTTCACATACAGCTGAAAAGACTCTGCACAAAGCAGACTTGGTGGAGTACACCAGAAAACCTACTGTTGCCGACAAAAACACAACCTTCATGTTATATTTAGTAGATGAAAGATGAAGGAGTCATCAAGGTGCAAAGGAGCATGAATAGTCACAGCCACATCTTCTGTGTTAAGACTTGAGAAATGCAGACTGAGCTGTTTTGCAATTAATTACCTCTTATAGAAGAAAAGGGTTGTTTTTTTTAATGTGACAAATTTATAATTTATCTGACCAAGATAATGTTGAGTCTCAGTTCAAGATCTCGCTACATTCAGTCATGTGTTCTATAACAAAGAACAGCTGCAATCAGTGAATGTCTGACTTTAAATCATCAGACCGCAGCGGTTAACTTATTATCCCAGTAGTCGCCTGTAATTTCCAGCACAGTGAATTATTTACATATCAGCCAAAAAACTGTCTCAACTTTTAGAATGAATTTGTGGGGGGGGGGGGGGGGGGGGGGTTATGCTGTGTCTTCAGGGCATAGTTCATAAGAGCAGCTCACAATAAAAATAGATAACTATTTAAATATACAAATAAACTACAGTTACAGAGCTTTTTGCTCCAGGTTAAAGAAAAATAACTACAAGGTAGTATCAATGATAGCTGACAGCCATGACTGTTAGCTGTCAAAACTGCCTCAGGACCAAAAAAAAGAAAAAAGGATGCTTGTGATATAAGTAAAAGATCATCTAGAGTAGGAGTTCAGTTGAGGTAGAGAGAAGGTTTTTTTTTTATCTTTCTTCAATCAAAGGTTGAGAGAGCTGATGAAGAAGGACAGGTACCAAAGTGCTGATGAATAAATCAAGAAGTCACGGCCGAGGCTTACAGATTACTTTAGCTATGAAGATCCATCATCTCATTTAGAAATGTGCTTTTGTTTGAGATTGCATTGCTTTTCTCTGCTTGCACTATGATGTGACTACTCAGAGATGAAAGATTGTACATCTTCCCCACTAATAGGGATTGTTTAGGATTAGAGGACTGTATTTTATGTGCAGAACTAGAATACAATACCACATAAGCCTGAATAATGAAAAAAAAAAATGTTGGAAAGCTTTGTATTAGAACAAACTGTAGAACATTTGTGATTTCATCAATGTGCCAGAAGCTCCAGATTGTCCACATTTTCCAATTTCTCACCAGTCCCACCACAGTCCAGTCTGTTGCAGGAGTCTGAGTACGTTGCCTGCAGCTAAAATTATGTTGCTATGACATGTGAAGCATGTAATTTGAAACTTGTGTTTTTAAAAAAGTTCAACTTTAAATTTGGGGTGGGCACCAACTGTGTGTCATTGCTGGCAGCGTTTTCCTGACACAGCCCATTGCTTAATGACAAACAGTGGGGGGTTGAAATGTAATATGTCAGTGTGCTGAATGCAAATATAAAAGACAACTCATATTCTCTACGCTTTAAAATCTTGCACATAAATGCTCAACGAGATTTTCAGAAATGTCTTATTGTGACACTAATACATGTTTACATGTCTTCACAGGCAGTAAACCAGAATCCCAATAAAACTGATCACAAACCAGATTCATCCACTTCATAAATCCACACCAGATTTAGGCTAATCATCATAGTGATTAAGCGTGATGACAAAACTGCTCAACTTAAATTACCACATTTGGAACAAGTGCTGCAGAAGAAGCGAGTGCCAAATTAAGCAACAAAGACTGACAAACACAGCCATAATATCAGAGATGACTCAGGAAAGAAATTAACATGCATATGGGCCAATTACTGAGCTGAGCTCAGACAATGCAGCACTCTCTGTAAAGCATGGCAAGATGGTGCTTGATTGTGTGGCAACTAGCAGGAATATATATTGAACCTGATGGACTGAATTCCAATAGACCTCTCAGGTATTCAGAGGCTTCGCTTAATTCTGAGCTTGAATAAGCTTTGATAATTAGCCTATAGCTTTTCTGGAGAGTGCTTATTGTTTCTCTATAATGAGGAATAAATAAAAGGTAAACAGAACGACAGCCTGCTGACAGACTTCTCTGCACAGCTCATTCACACACAAAAAGTTAAGCTCCAGTGGAATCTTTTCCCTCTCTCTGAGATAATAATGAAACTTAAGAGTGAGAGGAAAGAATAAAAAAGGAATATAAAGTGTTGGTGAGCAGAAGGCAGAAAGCTTGTCGGTTGGATTTGCCAACAGGAGGGCGAAGATACTTTGCATCTTACTGGATTTGAAATGACTTTTTAATTTTTTTTCCTGTCATTGCGCTCTCTCTCTCTCTCTCTCTTTCTCACATACACACACACACACACACTCTAGAGATTCCAGAGATTTTCCCCCATAAGCAGAGGTGCCAAGTTCAACCTTCTGAGAGTAACTGTGACTTATCTAAGAGTGCCTTCTGGTGGACTATTGTATGTGCGTGCTTGGGTGTAAGTGTGCGTAAAGGTGTCTGACCCATAAATTATCTGTGTGTAGGTACTTCCTGCGTGTAGCTCACTCTAAGCCAGAAACAGAGAGAAAAAGATGAAGAGGGCCGTAAAAACCTTCAATCATATTTAATGGGATTATTTATCCACATACTGTCACGATGCAATGTGTATGCACGATGGGCTGCCAGCAGAAATGTGTTACACTGTGAAATGGGGTATATCATGGTGTATTGTACTGCAGGCAGTTGGGTGTGTGGTTTTTAGGGCTTTTATTTCTTGGCAGATTGATTTGCTGTATTGCTCTTAATATTGGGCGATACAATGGGCCAATATTAAAGCTGTTCATGTTCCATTCAGACACGGGCCAGGTTGCTTTGTTCACCGCGACAGATGCTCCACTGTTCCCACAGCTACCAAATATGTTTTTATTAATGTTATTGCTTTATTGCACATGGCTTAGCAGAGAAATAATTCCAGCTTGTTGTGGGAGGATTTTTCTCACAGTTTCAGGGGTGTCAGTCTGTAAAACCTGTAATGAAACCTGCCTCATCCTCCTTTAAAGAGCTGCCAACCCTCCAAAAAGCTTCCATCTTAGAGGTTTTGACTGGTTCTTCCACTACAAGTGCAACATGCAAAAGGAAATTATGAATTATTTTCTATACAAGTTTCTGTTTGACCATCAAAGTGTTATAAATGAAAGATTTTTTGGGGGGTTAAAAGTAGCTACAATTAAAAAAATAATGATACCCTGTGTTTTTATCCAAACCTAATTTTAGATGAAGTGTGATGAAGAAGCAGTTGGAGGATCGTTTCAGCCGTGTGAATATGTAGTCAGCACCTAAGGCTGCAGCCCTCAGAGAGATAATACAGTTTATTTGCCACTTATGCATAAAAATCTGTGTGCTGTCTCAGTAGCCCACGGTGTGAGGTCTGACTGTTTTAATTATTAGCTGCTGTGTTTAAAATGAAGCCACCAGCATTTTCAATACGTGCACCATATTAATGCAAAACGTGTGCTTTTCAGCATATCTCTGCTTATTCTACCAATGCCACCCCCCCATTCTAGGTCCCTTTTTTGCATCTCCTCTCTTTAGTTATTTGGTCATTCCTGACCCCATTCCTCCTCCTCCTCCTCTTGTGCTGTCTTTCTTTCCAGCCATGCTCTCTCTCAAAGTCTAGTTTACTCCCTCCTCTGCTGTTCATTCCTGCTTTGGAAACTGGCTTCCTCCAGGGCAAAAATTCTATAGCTCACTTTGTCTCCCTGTCCGCCTCCATCTATGCTCCCCCCCCCCCCCCCTCCATCTTTCTTCCTTAGCCTCTTTTTGACTTTTTCATCTTCTCTCTCCCCCTCTGACAATAGGTTTCTGAACCTATCTATTGAAATTCCCATTTACACTGCTTGCCTCTCAGTGGTTGATCCCTGTTGGAGGTTTGTCCTGCCTTCGTCGTTTAGAAGAGAGAAAGAAAGAACACAGCAAGAAACCCTGCTGCTACCTACAGACAGCGCATCCAGGTAGCAGGAGAGAGTTTAATGTGAAAGCTTTTGATTTCATTGCCAGTAAATGGAACTTATATACAACCAATAATACAAATACTGATAACAAAAAATGAAACTTTGTTCCAATATTAGTACGTTAATAAATAAAATGAAATCAATCCAATCATTTCTCAGTAATCCAGGATGTGGGTTCTTAGGAAATAACTTTAATGGAGCAGTTGAGGATAAACTGAATAATAAAGTATTGTAGATGAGGTAATGCTTTGAAAAGCTGTTCCAAGCTGGAGTTAGTCTAACATTAAATCAGACACATAAATACCACAAACAGGATAATGTTACCTAGCCTATGTATTTTCTGCTATACGCTGCACATCGACAAGTACGTGAGCATGTTTTAGAGAGCCCCAAAAAAGTTTAAATATGCCTTTAGGAGGGCATTGACATAACTGGTCATTTATTGCAACTGTGCATGAGTGATTTAAAGCACACAGACTGCCTGGTTTTCTCCATGACAACAGAAACCAATACAAGTTTGAAAACGTAAAAATTTTTGCTGAACTCTGACATAAAACTCCATTTTATTCTTCCCCTTCAGAGGAAACCTTGAAATCAAAATACCTATCTGTATGAAAAAATGGTTGATTGCCAAGTTAGAGACAGCAAAAAAAAAATGATTTGATGATTGAGTAATATAACATCATCCTATATTTCACACATCTACAACCAGTAGTAACAGTTTCAGATTAAAAAGGGTGAAACGATGTAAAATAATCATACTTTAAAAAGAGCAAGAACTACAATATATAGAAACTAAAGAGAAACCCCCACAAGGTTGTCAGCAATTGAAATGTAAATATTCTTAAATAGAATAAAATGAATACACTGCTGTATTAAATTATCCATCCATTTTCTTAACCACTTAAACCAATTAAGGGTCACAGAGAATTTGGAGCCTATCCCAGCGATCACTGGGCAAAAGACAGGATACACCCTGCACAAGTCACCAGCTCATTGTACTAAAATATGCTTTTGAAATCAATAAACCACAATTTTTGGGCTGTTATCTTCAGACAAAGGAGAGGTGGTAATAAAATACTCAGAAATAATAAATTTGGCTCTGAGAGGCAACAATCATAAATTTATAATAATATATCAAATAAGCATTTAGAGTAGAGCCCAGGATTTTACAAGCTCCCATGAAGTCCACCTTCGACTTTAAGTGAAGAATAGGGCTTGGGGGGGGGGGGGGGGGGGGGGGGGGGGTCGACATGACTCTATATTCTGCTTTCTACAGATGCACTTCTACTGTATATTGAGAGAACACAAACAGGTAATTTACGAGTATACATCTTATTTCTGTGGTACAACCACAAATGAGTTTATCATCATGAAGAAGAAAACTTAAATGTCACTATAAATAATCACATACACAACCTGCATAAAAAAAAGGAACAGAAAATCAGCAATTAGAAGTAGATTTAAAAAATAAATGAAAAACCAGCCTCAAAAACAAGTTTCAAAAGAATCTACAGATGATACATATCACTTTCCAGCATCCCAAAGAAGTCAGCTTGTGTTTAAACAAATTCAGAGATAATTGACCTCACCACAATCCAGAGTGATAGGTAATAAATGGAAATAAGCAGAGAGAGACAGAGGCAGGGACGGTGTGAACTGCCTTTGAAAGTAAGCAGGAGGTACTGTTGTCACACTGTATAATAGTGTTGCCGTTATTGTCACTGGCTGCCAGAATAGTATCTAGTGTGTGTGCATGTCTGCAAAAAAGAGGGGGAAAAAAAGTCAGTTCACAAGTCAAAAGAGCAAGAAATGGTGTGTGAGTGTGAATGAGAAACTGCAAGACAGCTAGAGCTTTTATATTTATTTCTTAAATTGTGGAAAGGTTTTGGAGGACTTTCCTGCATTTTTGTTTTTTGTGTTTCAAAAGACTGTGTTTTCAGAGAACAGCTGCTAATTGTGGATTTAGGAGCGCAAGCTAATCATTTCTGAGAAGTTGATGAAATAAAGAATTCATTAGTCCTGACATTTATCGCCACTGAAACATTTATTTCTCTACATGTGTTCAACAGTAAAAATTGTCATCTTTAGAGTGCTGCCTCACACTCTTGCACTTATATATTAAGGGATTCAGTGCTTAGCGATGAATATGAAAAGGCAAAATAACATTTCGCTGTGAATAACACTTTGCAGCCATGAAAAAGACTAAACAAAGCTCCATTTTATTGCATAAAATATCAAATGGGATAAAAATGAGAGGAATATCAGTTCATCACTGTTACTTAAACTACTGCACCTCTGTGCACTGGGCTTACACAGAAGGTACAGTTCATCGTACACTAACACCATTTCTTAGTGACTGGAACAAAATTGTCACATTAATATACAGCTGTTGTGAGGCTTGTTGCATGTGCTCATTTTTTTATCATAAATGGTATTTTCTGCTCCAAATCAAGCAGATATGTCAAATTTTATCAAGTCAGATCATCAAGGATAAATATATATATATATATATATATATACACACACACACACATACATACACACTCCTCAGAACACATTTCTTACACAAACCCCGTCTCACTTGGTGAGAAAGGGGTCAAAAAGTCTCCAAGACCATTTTTTTAAAACATTTTCTTTGTGACTTAATTCAACTAGTTGTTCAAACTAAAACCACATAGCTCATATTGCTTCATGCTGTTGTCTTTCTGCCAAGACTCATTGGGGTGTTGGCATTGGACCACTGGGTGCTGTGTGTTGTGAGGCTAAGCTTCAGTGGAACAGACTTTTTCAGCACATCCTGGAGATGCTCGATTGGATTGGGATCTGGGGAGTTTGGGAGTCATGTGCAAGGCTTGAGCTTTTTGTCATGTTCCTCAGGTGTTTGCAGTGTAGCTGGGGGCATTGCATGTTGGAAAATAACATCAACATGGAATCAAGGAACACAGGGAACTTTGCATCATAAGTCGCTGGTTTGAATTTTGTTGCTGACTGATGCATATTTTCTGCAGGGGTACATCAATAAATGGTAAATTCAGCTAACGACCAAGGATACAAGTTCAGCTAAATTAACTGATATAGTAAATCACAAGACTTATAAATACATACAATGCTGACACCACAACCCTTAAAAGCAGTTGCTCAGTTTTAGACATTTGAGTTTCTCTGGTACATTGTATTATCTGCTTTTCATCATGTTTGAGGTTTGACTGGAACATTATATTCTTCTGGAGCTCTGGTTTGAGGTTTAGCATCAAATACCTCTGATCTTATGGAACAAATGAGAGATGTACAGGTTGCACATGTTTAGGGCCAATTACATTTCCATTTTTTTCATGCTGGTTTTTCCCATTTTGACCAACTCAGATTGTTTTTCTTAATCAACAAATAAAAAATTATTTTAGTGTATGTTTAATTAGGAATTTTAATAAAACTGACCTCAGAGAAAAGTATCTCTACTTTGTCTCCAGATAGACTGGTACATCAGTTACCATGGCTCCCATGTTTTCAGCTAAACTAAATGGCCTTTTTCCTTGTTGCAGTTATTACAAACTGGTATTGGCTTTTCTTTAGACCTCGTTTACACCACAATGCAAAAACAACAAAATGCAAAGTTCGGTTAAGTTCTGTCATCTCGTTTACATGAAAACAGAGTTTTGTGTGGATAAAACTGCAAAGATTTGGCACCAGCCTCTGAAGTGACATTTTATTATAATGCAAACGAGTCCTGTCAGTGAAAACTAGAACGGGAATCTTTTGGCGATGACTTTCACATTATCTTGCACTTGCACAATCAGACACTGTTTGACCCTCAAAAAGCACAGCAACGATGGTGGACTTCTGTGTCGTGTCTGCGCTGCTGCATCTTTTTTATTTGGTCTGTTGAAACAAAACCTGTTTTAAGCAGAACATTTATGGCATTAGCAAAGACATAGAGGTTACATGCACCAGATAACTAGTGGTTGACATGCAACGCTTCTGTTGTATTGTTTCCCAGTCATATCGGTGTGTCATTAAAAAGTCTCACTGCCCTCTACAGGCCTGGCATGCGCACTACATTATTTATTGGTCCTATTTGACTTTCCCCAGCATAGTTAGATGCTAAATGCATTTTTTATTAAATGCTCAAAAGATAAATTTTTCATTTTGTGTGTAAATGTGGTGTAAAAAAAAAAAAAACTAAATCACAGTGAAAATTTTCATAATGAAGACGTGTTTACAGGCAACTGTCTTTGGCTATGTCACAATGCCTATGGTGCATTCTTTTCTCACTGTTAAAACAAAAGGTTGGGACTCAAATCAGATCAAACTTGTGGGATTCTGATAATCAGTCAATGATAAAATAACAGGTTTATTTTTGCATTTGCTTTTTAGATTTTCTAAAGAAAAAAAAAAAGTGAAAATGGACAAATCCAGAATAAAGAGAAGCAGTGAAATGCTGTTGATTTTTTAAAAATTATTTTATTAAAGAAGTAAAACGTCAACCCCCCCCAGTCTCATCTGCCTGCCCTGCTTGCTCGCTGCAGCTAATTAAAGAGGGATCTACGTAAAAATTAACAGCTAAACAATGCAAACCTCTGGTGTGTGCATTACAGCTAAGTGCCAAAGTGATGCTACATCAGGAAAAACACAGTGTATTGAGCTTTTTCCTCCCTTCAGATCTTTGCTGATTATCCCTGCTCTGTCGCTTCCCTCATCTCTCTGCCTCTCTGCCCCTCCCTCTCAGGCTAAATGGAAGCTGTGTGTTGCTGTGTTAGAAAGCTAGTCACATCCCTCTCACTCTTCTTTTTAGCCATTCTAAGAGTCTCACACTCTCTCCTTTCCATTTCCCACCTCTACCTTTTTCTCTGTCCATCCTTGAAACGCTCCATTCCCCCCACCCAGCCTTTGTTCTGTCCATGCTGGCACCCTCGACTGATTCTGCCAGAGTCATGGCCTTCAGAGTCTGACTAGAAATTTAGTGCCTGTGTGGAAAAAAAAGTGTGCATGTGTGCACATCTTCAAGCATGGATGAAAGATGAGCTGTTAAATATGAATGCTGGGTGATGTTCTGATGCCACATAGCCATGTCACTCGTGCAAGGAGATGGGGGTTGTGAAACTGGCCTACGCACACCCACGCACACGGTTCAGTGTGTATGACAAGAAACTGCAGAGCTCGTGGGTATTATTCTGCATCACATTTACCATCCATTTGTCTACGATACTTGCCATACTAACATACACAGAGGAAGGCCCTGGACTCAGGCTTCACTGACTTTAAACCTTTCTCAGGCTGACAGTAATTTCTGCCTCCAAATTACATTCCAATGGCTTCATAAATCTGCTGTCTCCTCCTCTGCCTCCTTCTTCCTTCTCTGTCTTTTCCTTTTGTCGTTCTTTCTCCCTTTTACTCCAGCCTCCCTTCATTTTTCCCTGTATAAACCCCCAACCCCTCCTCCTCCTACTCTGCCTCTATTTCACCATCCCTCTTTCTCCTTCTCCTTCTCCCCTATCACTTATTTTCTCGTTTCCCCACACTCCTTCTCTCTGGCGCTGGCTCAGTAAATGAGAAACAGGGAGGCAGAGATGGGGAGGTTACGTGTGCGGGGTAGTTAAACAGTGACACACACATAAATCCACACAGATGTGTACATACACACACACACAATAACTGTGTAAACACACACATCCACAAGTGCACAGCCACAGCTGAACATCATAAACAGCACATTACTCTTTGATTGAAAGACAAGCATTTGTGTTGCCATATATTTGCTCTGCCACTAAACTGACTTGTGCAGCCATACAAGTATGCACACATCAAAATTCATACACGTGTGCACTCTTTTTAATGAGAGCGTTCATTTTACAGATAGCGCCTCTAGGTGAAATAATTGCCCATGTTGAGCCCCGATGGCTGGTTCAAGTGTTCTCAGGCCAGTTGTCTTTATGGGCCATGTTGGGCCACAAACACACCCCTCACCTCCCTCGCCGCCCCTTTAACTGCTGCTCTGCTGCAGCCAACACTCACATGCAATGAATACATGGGCAAAATATGCATAAGCACACAATGTAGACACCAAGTTGGACATTAATACCGAACACACATGCCCACGAGCTGAGAGAGAAGCCAGCAGAGAACAATAGTCTATCTGACAATGGAGCTCGGAGGAATTCTCTCCTCTGGATTAATATTCAGAAGAGTGCATGTAGAGAGTGTGTGTGTGTGTCAGCAGGGACGCATGCTCATCAACCTCGCTAACACTGGGGTTAGGCAGCCACATGATTACAAAGTACTCAGACTTCAGTTCCCAGCCCAGAAACTATTAATCCCAAACTCCTTCCCCCCTCGCTTCCTATGTCCTAGCTCCCTAAGGTGCGCAGAGAGTGCAGTGCCAAGTATCACAGCTGCCACTTTTATTTTGCCGATCCAAACGATTCCGTCAGCCTTATAAAGCAAAGTGTGGACAGAAATGGATAATTACTATAGTCAATTACCTGCCATCTTTCTAAACAGTGAGTCAAAAGTATGATAAACCAGCTAAATGGTCATCCAGAGGAGCATATCTGTAAGAAACTATTCCAGGATTAATTTTCCTTAACATCTTAGTCTGAAACCCTTGAAAAAGGCTCATGTCAGAACAAAGACATATGCTACTAAAGACAGATTCAGTGTTGTCTTTTAATGTCCTCATCTGTGCAGGGTTGCTGCTTACAACACATGTATGAATGTTCTGGCCATATTTCTGTGCATATGTTACCACCGTCTGGAAATCTGCCAGAACGTGAATCGCTTATCTGCACATCTGCACACTTTTCACTAAGAGATTTGCTGCCAGTTTTATTTGGTTGTAATATTGTCTTTAGTAGTCCTCAGGTGAAACATGTCCTTGTTCATGCTTGTATATATATATGTCACATTGTCTTTAATGCAATTGCAGTGTTATCCCCAGCCTTCTCTGTCCAGCACAAAAAAAGTACTAATATCTCATCATTATTATACAAAGCAGACAGCAAAACAGCGAGTGCATCTGCACAGAGGCTGCAGTGAAAGTCACATACTGTTGAGTGCCTGTAGGCTATAGAGTTGTCATTGAGCAGCTCACAAAAGCAGAGCGATGTCTGTCCCCCTGAGGAATGAGACGCTCTCTGTAGTCTCCCTTATACAGAAAAGAGGAAAAAATGACACGTATAACAGAAAAGAAGAACAAAGATGGGGTCAAGAAGAAGTTTTTCTGACCCAAGCACGATAAGGTTCACCAGAGTATGAGAACTGCTCTTTTCTCCGCTTCTCCTTTATTTCACAAGCAGTGACAGAGAATAAAGCGACAAAAAATGAAATGGCACAGTGGAATTTTCATCTGGTTTCATTGTATCAGAAAAGAATAGAAGCTGTTTTTGACAGTGGAATTATTCTGTGATAGCCTGCCTATAGACAGATACACAGGAGAGATGACACACTGCAAACAAGGCTCAAGTAATTGGATACCTGACAATTTTTTATATCGAAAGAAAGACGCCTTTATCTTAGTCTATTTATCTTATCAGCATTTTTTTAAATCAATCTCTCAAAAATAAAAATGACAAATAATTTTGTGGTCTAAAAGAAGGAAGTCCATTTCAGTCCCTAGACAGCCTCTGCCCTGCAGGATTTAGATGCTTCCTGACTCTTAACGCACTCAATTTACATGAAATAGATTAACCCAACAGCTTCATGTCAAGTTCTGCACAAGATTTTAATGACTGGATTATTTCTGGTGTGTTGAAGCAGGAAACAGAATAAAAACATAATAAAAGGATTTTTAAAAAGCAAAGTAGTGCACAAAGACAGGAATGCAGCATCCCTTCTATATTACATTTTGATTAAAAAAAGAAAAGAAACATAATAATAAACTGAAGAATTCTGAGTATTTTACAATATTTGTTAATAACAATAGACCTGTTTGACGCTTCTGCAGTTCAGTCTCTTCTCACATTTTTACACAAAACCCTGCAAAAACACTGAATGTTCATGAAAACGCGTAATTTTCTCACTTTTTTCAGTTTTAAAGTTATAATAAGACCTCTGATGCTACTTCATATTACATGGTCATTCACTCCAATTAATGTTTTAAGTCTTTAAATCAAAGAAGCTCTCAAAGCTCTGTGATTCATGCAACTTGGTCAAGGTGAATCCTTTGAGGATGTGTGCAATCTCCTTTCAGAGGTTAACAGGAAGAATATTCAAGTGTTAAATCTAAAAAGGGAAAGATATCTGCTTTGAAATTATGTTTTACCTACAACAATCCTCTTGACACACCACAATGAGTAAGATGAATGACTGACACTACAGCTTCCTGTGACCTTCTACAAACTCTGGTAAACATAGTTTTTATACATTCAGCTCTCCTAAATGACAGGTGTGTCTGAAACATGCTCCCATGTGCACCCTATGTTAATGTCTCTTCTTCTTCAACTCAGTTTCCCACAGCAAGGCTTCAGGAAATTCCTAACAAAAAGTTTGAAGGACAGTCTGGACACTTACACAGCGCTCCACACACATCGATATTTAATGGGTAACGGCCGTGAGCTGCAGAAATGCTGCTGCGGTTCAGTAGTCTCTTCTTGTCCAATCCGGACAGACATTTTGCTTATGGTATGCAAAGACTAGTGAAGAAAGGACAGTTGGACATATTGCAACCAACAACTTGCCAATTATCTGCACAATATAAGCAAAATAAAAGAAGAGTTGGGACAGGATGGCGTTTACTAGTGTCTTGCATCATCTTTCCTTATTCAAACAGCAGATATTCAGCAGCTGAAGTTTTAAATGTGAAATATTTTAACATTTTTGCTTGATCCAGGATTGCAGCTGCCCACCAGCTAGAGAGCTGTGCCATACTGTTTTCATTGCATAATGAGGCAAACCTTTTCAGTTGTTGACAGATCTGGACCAAAAAGGACAGTTGTGTATCTACAATCTCCAGTTATGTTGTTGAAATACACAGAATGGAGTTTATAAGGAAAAATATATCATCTGAATGGCAGCAAGTTGCTGCAAAAGCTCCATATTCAGGTTCAACATTAAGAGTTCCTCATAGATGTGTGTTTATTAGGAGTAGAAAACACTGATATCTTGAAAGATGACAATACTGCTTACTTTGTAGTTTTCATATCATATTCTTAAAATATCATATTGTTGTCCCTGTATTGTGATACATGCGGTATCACCACATTCTTGGCAACACACACATTATCTATAATGTGTGTACAATAAGGCGTCTAAACATCTGCACTAAGGAAGGCATCTGACTTGTTCACTGATAACAGGCTGGATGATCTTTCCTGGAGATCAGAGAAACCTGCATTCATGATTTCTAAGATGAAGTACAAGTTTTATTAATCAGAGTTCAGAATATTTTTACATTTCTCCTCAAGCTTAGATCAGCTCCAGCCCAGACAAGTTGGCACAGTTCCTGCATCTTGTGGACTTCTGTTTATATAATTTTATCTGCTTGTAGTTTAACTCACATTTGTGGATACAGAGATGGACTGTGTTTACTGATAATAGTTTTCAGAAGTGTTCCTGAGCCCACTCAATTATTTCCACCACATCTTTATGCCTGTTTTAATGCACTGCTGCCTGAGGGAGTGCAAATATAAGCCATATCATCTTGCTTTCAAACTTATCCATTGTTAACAGGTATTTCTTTTGATTCTCTAAATCATTTCATACTTAAATTTCACAATTCTATGTTATTTTAGGTCAATTAACTTATTTTGAACAGTTGCAATATCGCCAGTTTCTTTTCCTTGGTCTTAAATTGTTGTAAAGTTTAACCACAGTTTTACAGATAAGCATTATGTAATCTTTACTTTTGAAGGACCATGCCTCTATAACCTGCAAAATGCTTGTTTGTCTTGTTGTGTGTTAGTGTGTGTACATATGTTTTCTTCTACTGGATGGAGAAATAATAAACTCAAGTTCAGGTTCCAACTAGGAAATGTGTTGCTTGTGTTAAATTCAAATTGAGTTATATTTTTTAAAAAGAGATAATCTTTGTGCTTTGCATTTTCTCAAGTTTTGGTAGTGAGATTCAGTTATTTCTGGACATCTGTGATGTCAGTACAGAAGCACAAATGAATGAAATTATAACTATCAGTTTCTATACAGTTTAAAGCTTATAATGTGTCAATCTTGCCCTTGAATGCACGGTTATCTCATTTCTCCTTACATGTCAATCAAAAGTCAAGGCATTTCTCAAACTCTATTTAACAATCTGTACCACATCGAGCTGCTTTCAGCACGTATTGTAACCGCACTCTGCACATATAAATTTGTTTACTAGTCGTAAACTGGGTATCAGTCTGGAACCATTTTATGAAAAGGACCATTTATCTCACAACACCAACTACCTCAACAAACTATGCATTCCTTTCCATCTGTGGAATCTCTTACAATGCTGAATATGAAAAAAAAAACTACGCACAGACACCCTCACCCTGAAACCCAGACTGCAGGACGCACAGTTAAGGTCCTTTTCAGCATTTTTTTATGAGCCCATACAAACGCAGGCATGAAACTGATGAAAATGTTCTTCTCAGCTACAACATGTGTCCTTTAAAAATGAAAATGAGGACAGCTTTATTTGTCTCTGTTTGTGTTTAAGCAAACTGCATGATAATTTCCCAGTTGGCTGTGTAGTCTACTTACTGTGGGATGAAGTAAACGGGCAAATGCGAGCAGCAGTGCAGTTAATGGCTTTGATGAATCTGTGTCTGAACACTCTGTATGCCTGATGAAAACCTTATATTTCGAAAGCCCTTATATTTCACTGGGGGTTTTCATTCTGTATAGTATACATGTACTTAGTGAGTGGTGGTTAATGAATGCTCAAAGCTTTGTGTGATGGGGAAAAAACTGATATAAAGCATGGAGTTGTCTTAATGGGAGGTTCCTGTCTACTGGGAGAATAGCGTTGTGCACATGCAGTGTTAACCTTCAAGAAGTATTTTCACAAGGTACTTAATTTTAAAAGGTATAACCATTCTGAGGGGAATAATTATTTAGTCCTTTTAGTATTCCACATTGTGCCAACAGTAAAACTCAACTTTCCATCTTGGCACCATATAAATAAAGCTGCTTTAGCAAAAACAAACTGCAGATAGAGATGAAGCCATTTAAAGTGCAGCACATTTTTATTTATTTTAGCGATAAAGACTCCTGTGTAAAATATAAAGTATGTTATGTTATCCCCAACACTGTGAAACAACAGCATTTTTTATTTGTCTTTTGGGTTAACATAAAATATAACTTAGTAGCTGAAAAAAAAATTTATTCTAAAATAAGCTTTTTATATACCGAATATTTAAACACATTTCAGCACACAAAGCTTATAGATCAGTGACTCATGACATTATTCAATGTCATGAGTCACACCAGAGAAATAAATCTTCAATTTCAATTCGTAAACGCACAAAAAAATTTTAATATGAAGAGCATGTAACACATTTCTTAAATCTAGTAAACACCAACTAACACATAACCAACCAATAAATCTATTTACTTAGTTGCATTAATCTCTTCATTATCTCTACATATACATACACACATTATATTTATATATTCATATTCTTGAATGAGTTTCTTGTCCAGAAAAGCAACTGGGGCTCTGCAGCTGGCATTGTTTGGTCTTATTCTGCTCTGCAGCACTGGTATGCATGGCATAGAGGCACATGAACCAGTTCACCCACTGTCGGTGCCTTCGTGCTCATAGCGAAGGCACCGGTGCCTTCGTGCTCATAGCGAAGGCACCGACTACTGAGAACAGAACAAGGTCTTCAGGGAATGCAGCTGTGCCATTAAAATGACCTTGCCACACAAAGAAACATGACAGGACATGGTGCACTACTTGACTATGATAGACCTTGCAGTGAAGAATTGTGACAGATCTCTATGTATGAACGAGTCTTTGGCAAAATCGGTTTTATGAATACGGTTTTTCTCTTAGGTGCACGCACTTCTAGATTGGTTTAGGTGAATGTGACTGTGTAAGATGTTAGATGTGTAATGAACTGGACCCAGTATCAACTTCATATCTCCCCAGTCCTCAATAATGTGTTGGGTTTTTTTTTTAAATAAAAAAAAAATCTGTTTTCTATGTATTTTATCAAAATTCCCATATATTTGTCCCACTTATGCAGTGCATCTCCCACTGTACTAATAGCGTTCTTGTTTGGTTTTGTCTTTTCAGGTGGCTGCTAACCACGTCTCACGTCATCCCGCTGAAGCCAACATCAGTTGGGTGAAGGATATAAAAAGACTTCAACTCTACCATTCAAGCCGTGGGAGAGCTTTTCACACTTCACCACATCACAGTGCTGCTGAAAGTGGACTGCATAAAGTATACACTGTCATCTAGTGCCTGTGAGGATGATTTGTGCAAACTGAAAAGAAAGTGATTAAACATTTAACAGAAGAGAGTGGGACTGAAACTGAGAGGCAAAGAGAAAGAAGCTCTTTCCTCGACTTCTCATCAAGTCTGTACTTTGAGCCTGAGCAAGGCTGTTCATCACAGCCCCCGAACACGCTCATTATCATCACTGAACTGTGACGTTTATGTTGTAATAATTTCGATTGTGCAAGCTTAACAACAGATCAGAATCTCAACAAGGACAATTTGTTGGATTTTCCGGAGCTGAGAACATTTTTCTGCTCGCTGCTCATCAATTAAAACCCCTACCTCCCTGTATACAACAAGTGTAGCACAGCACAGAACTATTTTTGCATGACCCACAACTTGCATGAGTATCCAGGATTGTTTTTGACTTCTAAGAAGGACCCCTGAGCTTTCAACTATCTTCCGACCGTCTACCCCTCCGTAGCATTTGGGTGTGGAGGGAGTAGTTTCAGAATTGTTCCTCTGGACAATAACTGAAGATGACTTAAGCTGGCAGGCCTAAAAAGTTCCTTACCCAAAGTGAGAGAGAGAGCTTGACAGGACACTCATACACTCATACACACACAAAACACACAAATGTGGATGCTGAGGTTGCTTTGAGCCATGCTGGTGTTGCTGCTTGCGGAGCCCTGGAGTACAGGCTATCATCATCCCTATCATCATTCACCCAAGCTGAGGAAGATTCAGCGGCCCGAAGGAGAAAGGCTGCACTTCTGAACGATTCAAAGAATACTGTGAAACTGCTAACACACTGAGATCCAAAGCCAACATCCTCAATCGCATGTACAGACTCTAATACTCCTCTCCACAAATCCCCGTTACACGAAAGACAAAGCTGCGGCAGACGTGAAAGGCACTGAGACTGAGCAGGTTAGAAAGCCCTTGGCAGTCATACGCAGACTTTTTACACACACACACACACACACACACACACACACACACACACACACACACACACACACTGCGTTGATCGCAGCAAGGAACACCAGAAAAACATTTTGTTTTGAGCAACATGATAAAACAAACGTACACACACAGGTGCTGTGTTGCAACATACTTTTTTTTCTCCCAGGACATGATTAAAATCTTCGAGGGGAATAAAAGGGTTAGGGGTAGGAAGGGTGGGGGGGGGGTGTTTGGGTCTCTGCTGCATTTTAAAAGAAAAGGGGATTTAAGATAGCAAGGAGGAGAGTAAAGGAAACAAGATGTGGACAGGAAGACTGAACCACGTCTGATTGATCCGATCTCAGTGTGTAGGAATCAACAGCGACTGGAGAGGAAACGATAAAAGAGGATTAGAAAGAGATGGAGACAGGGGAGGAGAGGATGACTCCACAGACACTTCTGTAAACAAACCTGAAAGTAGATATAATGAAAGACCATGAAGGGGAATGTGGGCGGATAGGAGAGGTAGATGGTGTAAAAGATAAAGATGCAGAGAGGAGACAGCTGGATATAGCGAGAGATCGAAGCTGGGAGGGGGGGGTGGATCTAAGGATCATTAAAATGACATGTCGATTGGAAACCTTGGCCAGTGGGTGAAAACACACGTAGAAGCTTGTGCCAAGAGGATATTTATGAGAGGGAAGCAGGGATAGTGTGGTAGTGAAGCATATGCTGGTTGATATTCATAGAGCAACCCCATCTGGTCTCAGCTCCTACCTTTACACTCCCTCTTGTGTGCATGTGTTCATTTTCCCATACTTTTTCTGTCTCTCAAACACAGAGAATGCTGAAATAGTCTGATTCTATCTAAAAATAATATTTAGAAAAGAAACCATTCAACTCGGGAGCTGTGCCGAATTGTATGGCTCAAACTCTTTGTCACCCTGACATATCAAATGCTGTTTGTGTCTGGCTGAGACAGGAGCTGGTTGTTGTTGATACAGATCTCTGTCACACTTACACACATAGATGCACAAGACATCGTGTAAAGGTATCCAAATGCAGCTATTTTTACACCTAACAGGAGGAAAAAAGAAAAAAAAGCAACACCCCGCCAATGTTTAGAATCATTCTTCTTTTCACAGTACACTTAGCTGATATGACTTCAGTCTTCACTGCCAGGGACTCATTTCCCCTCTCCTCTGCCTGATTGTCCAACTCTCCATCTGTCTACTCGCCTCCCTCACTCTCTTCATCTTCTCTATTGTTGCCATCTCTTGTTTGCTTTGCATGGATTTTGACTGCAGCCAAGGGGCAATTTTGCATGTAGCACTGAGTTCGCATACAAATACACGTGCACGTGGGGAGGGGGGGATTGCCTTTAGACAATTTGTTTATCAAATGTGCTGTCAAATCATGTCAGGCATATCATGTCAGGGCACATTTTCCAGCCTTGGGCAAACCAAAAGATAGGATTTAAATAGTAGTTTGCCACAATGTAATTTTAATAAATACCACCATGTTTTATTATTAAAAGGTCATATATAGAGCCACATGAGTGTAGCTCCATAGACATCATTTCATGTTATTGATGTTGGCATTGTGAATTTGCAAGGAGACAAGCCATAAAATATCGACCATGGAACATATAAATGTTGCACAAAAATGCCTCTCTGTAAAACATCTCAGTAAAACATTTCTGAGAATTTCACGACCACTTCCCTGAATAATTTATCGAAATTTCACAAACAATAACCGCTGAAAGAAAACATGCATTATACATGTCATCTTATGTTGACTGAGAGTGTTGCACCCAGTTAGTTTATTAATTTGTGTGATATTCTCTTTGTATGTTTTGGTCATGACCTCAAACAGATACACTGTGTGTCTGAGTGAAACGTCAGAAACCTTTAAAACTCAGATTTTATGTTGCATGCTCATTATGCATTTATTTCAGGGTCAGCACTAGAACTGTCACTTCTTCATTCTTGCTGTTGTTTTTAAAGACATCAACTGCACTGTGGGCAATTAATCTAATCTCCTTCTCCCTGATCTCTCTTCCACTTTAGTAACATGTCACTCACTCTAATTCAGTTGATCTAACTAGAAAAAAACCCCTCTTCACTTATTTTCCTTCACTTCAACTGTCACTATCCAATTTTCTCCATTTCTGTTGTCCCTTTGCTTTCCCCGATTCCTGTAATCTTCATCGCCCGGTGACTCCATTCCTCATTGCACTCTGTGCCCTACATGTCAGTTTTTTTTCTGCTTGGAAGCTCTGACCCATATAACCCTAGGATGCGCATCTTACTATCTAAACATTGCATCTGCTCAACTGTAGAGTTCAAACTTTTTTAGCAAGTTGAAGACACAGCACTAAGTTGAACAATTTTAGTGAAAATCAACTCTGCAATGTTTTACTTTCTCTTTTAAATGGGACACATTTGTCCCCTTTGATTTTAGAGTTAGTGAATAATTGTTTTTATTTCTATATTAATCCTGCTTTCCATTTTTTCTCTTTCAGTCAGGAGCTGTGCACCAACATGGCAGCCGAAAGTCTTGCTGAGCTTCGTGATTGGCTCTTTCTGCTCCTACTTGTCCTCACCTTATTGGCTGAGGTGTTGGAGCTGGCAGCAGCAGCAATTGCCATGGAGACTGGCGAGGGAGACGAAGGCATTATTTGTCCCTCTGTGTGTCGCTGTGATGAGGGTTTTGTCTACTGCAACGACCGTGGACTGAGTCTAATTCCACCACTACCATTAACGGCTGCCATCCTCTACTTGCAGAGCAACCGGTTGAGTAACGCGGGGTTGCCCCCGTCACTGGAACGCAGCACTTCCATACGAGTGATTTACTTGTATGCCAACCAGTTGGATGAATTTCCTATACACCTTCCACCTTCCTTAAGGGAGCTCCACTTGCAGGATAACAATATACGAACGTTACCGCGATCAGCTTTGGCTAAATTACCATTACTTGAACGTTTACACTTGGATGATAACTCGATATCCACAGTTAGCATCCAAGAACGAGCTTTTTCTGGGACTCCGCGGCTTCGACTTCTGTTTCTGTCTCGGAACCACCTGTCAAGCATCCCTGCAGGTCTCCCAGCGTCTTTAGAAGAGTTGCGACTGGACGACAACCGAATCAGCACTATTCCTACACATGCCTTTCGTGGACTTTCTTCCCTGCGGCGCTTGGTCCTGGATGGGAACCTGTTAGCCAACACACGCATTGCAGATGACACATTTTCACGCCTAGCCAATCTGACAGAGCTGTCACTGGTCAGGAATGCTCTGCAGTCACCACCTGTCAACCTGCCTTCAGCACACCTTGTTCGACTCCATTTACAAGACAACGGAATGACCCACATACCAAGGGGAGCATTGGATGGCATGCGGTACCTGCAGAAGCTGGACCTGTCAGGAAACAACCTGACCAGTCTCCCACGAGGACTTCTGAGAGACACAGAAAGCCTGGAGCTGCTGCTGTTGCGAGGGAACCCCTGGTACTGTAGCTGCAACCTTCGCTGGCTCCATGCCTGGATGCATGGGCGGGGGTCAGCAGTGACTGTAAGAGGTCTTACCTGTCAGGGGCCTGAGCCTGTAAGAGGGCAGACACTCAGAGACCTAACATCACTGATGGAGCAGTGTGAAGGACCTCCTGCTGGTCCCAGCACTGGAGTAGGGGTGAACACAGCAGAGAAAGATGGAGTTGGTGATGATGGTATTGGAGGAAGCCAAGCAGTTCCTTCTGAAAGCACCACCACTTCATCTCTCCTGATTCCCACTCAAGGTTCTCTGTTCACTCTACGAGCCAAGCGACCTGGCCTTGTTATGCCCCTGCCTCCAGGAGAAGGTGGGCAGATATCTGAAGGAGCTTTAGAGCTGAGTGTAAAACCTCTGTCTTCAGACAGTGTACTGGTGAGTTGGCTATGCCCGAAGCCAGCACCCTCCTTCCGCCTTTCCTGGCTAAGGCTGGGTAGCAGTGCAGCACTTGGTTCAATAACAGAAACTTTGGTACCTGGAGAGAGGCGGCAGTATCTCCTTACCCAGCTCACCCCACGCTCCCATTACCTCATCTGCCTGCTGCCACTTCGACAGGAGACCTCTTTTGGGGGCTCTAGTATGGGTTCTTCTCGTGCTGGCAGCATGGAAACAGACAGTAAAGACTCAGCCCCAGCCTGTGCTCAGATAGAGACTGGAGAAGCTCTTGTCAACACTGGAGGGGAGGGGTCAGATAAGGAGGGACAGGACTCAGAGCTAACTGCCTTGCCATTGGCTGGGATTATAGGGGGTGCCACAGCTTTGGTGAGTCTGCTACTAATCTTTGGAATCTTCTGCTGGTATGGACAGAGAGCGGGTTACGTGTCAGGGGACTCAGGTTCATACAGCAGGGGCCGTGGTGGAAAACATTACGATGACTATGTAGAGTCAGGCACCAAGAAAGACACTTCCATCTTAGAGATTAGAGCCCCTCCTGCAGGGTTTCAGATGACAGCTATCGCCAATCAGCCCCTGCAACCTAAGCTGGAGGATGTCACCTACATCCACACCATATTCCCCTCTTCCTCCACTTCCTCCCAAGCTAACGGGACGTATCGGAGCAGCCATGGAGCTGGCACCCTCAATGGCACTATCCTCAGCCAAACCAGCCACCATCGTGTCACTTATGGAACCAACCGTGGTTACAGAGAGGGTGGCATCCCTGACATAGATTATGCCTACACGTGATGATACAAGGACACACTTCCTGAGCCACAAGAGCTCAATTGGCAAGTAGCCACGTTGTCCTTGGTTTCCAAAGTACCCTCTGTGCCTCTGCTGGTTCAACTCTGATAGGTTTGCTTAGTAAAGAAGACTTATTTGAGCTATGATGATTGGACAAAGCTACTGAGTGACAGAACAGCCCTATACTTGCTACTGTAAACTACATAATACAGTAGGCCCTTCTTTCAGCTCTACTTATAGTTATAAATGGTCATGTTTTCTCTTTTGTATATCTCAGTGTCTTTCAAACCTACTATTCTTCTCAGCTCATGATAATACAGAGTAACTTATTTGAGGTTGATATACTAGGCTTAGCTGATTTAGCGGGAGATATATTTATAATGTGGGGAAAAGGCACTTGATGTGTATAGATAGCGCTCATATCTTCCTACCAACTGTAAGCTCTGTGCTGTATAGATAAAACGAATAAGAGAAGGGGAAATCAATGGTTGTTATAACCCACAGATGACAATGCATCATGACTGACATGAAAAGATGTGTCCCTAGCCCCTGCCTTTCCTCTGGTTTACTCCCCTTCTTTTTAATTTGTCTTTCTTTGCGTCTTTTCCTTTTTTCGGCTGAGGCTCTTTTCTTTTATTTCTCTTGTGTCTTTTGTGGTGCTGTGAGCAGAGGACGACTTTGTTCTCGCCAAGGGAGCTGACAGCAGTGATAACAGTTCTGACAGAGACGAGAGACACAAACCACAGCATGGGAAGACTAATGAGTGGGAGAGAGAGAGAAAGTTTTGGGGGGGGCTGAATAGATGGGTGGATTGAAGGAGAGAACATAAAAGACAATGAGGGAAGACAGAGAGGGGTGCTGTTTTGGGGATGTAGTCACAGAGAGAGGTGTGTTTGCTGGAGGCGGAGGGCAAGGACAGAAAAGAAAGAGATTGGAGCCAAGTTAAAGGGGGTGTGTGACCAGTACGCTGGCAGGAGGCAAAGGAAAGGACAAAAGGAAAAGAAGATAAGGGAGAAGAGGGCTGACAACTAGAATAATGTGACATCAGCATCTAAAAAGCAGATAAAGTTTTTGTCCACTACACTCAACATTTATCTTAGTCGTCTGTGCATCCCCTCAGTATTTTGGCATTGGGGTAGCAGCAGGACGCACAAAAGACACTAATATAATGGTAAAGGGGAAAACAGCATGATACCGTCAAATGCTGTTTGGAGTTCCCTGCAGTAATGATAGTTCATAAAATGGTGCGAGTTATGGTGACTAGAAAGAGACACAAGGTTAGACAATCAAAAAGTCAAATGATTGCCAAGACCACAGGAGACATGATTTACTTAAAAGCAGCTTTTAAAAACTTGATGGCTGAGCTTAGAAAAAAAAAAAAAAAAAAAGAAAAAGAAAAAGAAAAAAGGAAAAAAAAAAACCTGCATGTAATTGTGTTCTGGTCTCGTTATGAAATTATGTTTGCCAGTGAAGTGAAATAAACTTATGCATCTTATCATAATAGCCCATTTATCTTCTACTGGCTGGCGAAACCTTCCTAATTGAAAATAAGTTTTTAGCAGCAAATCTTTTTTGGGGGTTGGGGGAGGTGAGTTGGAAAGACTGTGCTTCAGTGACTGTTTCATGAGACTCACTCATAACATGTGTTCAAGTTATTTTCCAGAAGAAAAAAAAGTTAGTTGTTCATGTTTTTATTGGTATTTAAGAAAAATAAAGTGGAAAATAAAATTAAATATAAAATAATACATCATAGTAAATGTGATTGTGATGTTTGTGTATTGATATAGTGATTGGAAAACTGATCAATTTATGAACAGGAAAATGACACACCTGGCAAACTGTGAGGGTGTTTAAAATGTTGCAGTCTCATGTGAGAAAGCAATTACAGATATTACAGCCACAGATGCAGTCGGTTCAGCAGTGTAAAAGGTTCCACCTTAAAATATTTCTCAAGCTTAAATACTAAACAGCCCGTTTTCATCTTATTTGTGAGTTGTTGCAGCTTGTCTTCATTTAATGGCAGAGTGAAATTCAAATATTTACTTTTTTAATTTTCATTTAAAAAAATTTTTTTATGAGGAAGATGTTTACAGACCATTACTAACTCTGGGTTTCTGTGCATTAAATTACGGAGCAAATGATAAATCAGTAAATTAAAATCAACCAAGTTGCAGCCTCACTGAATTTAAATGTCTGTAAAAATCAGATCAAAACAAGGTGATTTAACTTGTATGAAACTATATTTGCGGAAAAACTGTAAAACATATTTACAAAAAAGCAAAACAAAATCGGTGAACTTATCATGCTTAATCTGGTAAGGTCCTGGCAGTTCTATACATTTGTTGACTCAGGTTGTCCAGTTTTATGGCCTTAGCACAGCATTTACACAGTTCTGTTTGCAGGGATCGCAGCCTGACCGCTACACTGTGCATCTTAACATGAACGCGGCCACGAGAAAGCGGCACCTGCTCGCTCCAACAGACCCCATTAAAAGCCCTTAATGGAGTAAGACTTTGAATGGAAATTATTTTAGAGAACAGCCAGAGTTTAGAAGAGGAGGAAGAGATGCAAGAGAGGGGAAAAGAAGAGTGATGATGTAGAGTGTACATTTAGATAGAGCCTTTAAGTGTTGAAACCCATTCTTTCTTTAATTCTGTCTTTCAGTAGCTCTCTTTCTCTTTTCCAGCCTGTGTTACTGTGTGCCAGTAAATATGGAGGAACTCCAGTGTGTTTTTCGGGGTTTTTTTCTGTCTATTTCTTTTTTCCAGGTTTTATTTTTTACAAAGAGAAGTGAAGCTACAATTCACTCAGTGTAGAAATCCTTTTCCTTTTTAAAATTTCACCCTCAGATGTAACAATGAAAACACTCTTATGTATAAACATAAAATGGGTGCAAAATGCTTTTCAGTTTATTGGTCTGTCGTCTTTTTTTTCTACGCAGATGAATAAAAGACTTCTAAAAGGAAAAGCAGTTTGGGGTGTTTTCTTTGTGTGTGCTGTTGCGTTAAGGGTTCAAAGCGGCAACAAAAGCTCAAGATATCAACTAATGCTTTGGATGGGCCTAAGAAAACAAGAATCAATGTGATGTTCACATTATTAATATGATTTATGACGAGACTGAGTGGATCTTGTTAAATCACACACACTGAATGAATACATCAGCTGCCATGTGATTCAATTTGGAAGAATCCGCCAGCTCAAAGCAGACGCATGTGTTTATTTGGTGAGAACTTTGTGTGATTTATGGGTGTGTGTTGTATGCTTCGTATAAGTGTATGAGTGTGCAACGTCTCTGTGTTTGGGTGAAAATATTCCTCTCATTCTAAGTAAGTGCTAATGCTTGTGTAAGCATGGATCAATATAACAAACGCAGGACTGCATAAGTGTCCATCTTAGAGCAACTGCTTGAGATGGGTGTTTGTGAAATATACAGTATCCAGACAAAGAATTTGCTGCAGTTGCTGTTTAAGAGAAAGAAAAGAACAGAATATTGACGTGATATGGAAAAACTAAAGGATATGTGATTAAGCCAATCTGTGCCGACACTCACAGTACTGTAAATGTGGTCCAGCAGCATCTTCACATCTGTGCTTTTAACAACAAAAGACCAGAGTTTTCATCCGTCATTACAGAGGCTTTCACTGTCAAAGTCCATTATCTACCATCAAGCTCTCCATCTTTCATTGGTCTGAATTTGATTTTTACTCAATGAAAAGATGTGTACTTTTTAGTCTGAAAGGTATTCCTGTGCTTCCATTAAGCTGCATCAACTGGCACATCCCCTTTTCAAAAAACAATTCATCAGACGAAGATTTTTAAATAATTTGAACATGCAAAAAGAAGTTTGTTTGTGTCCGCAAGCACAACTGTAAAATGTCAAGTTTCACTGCATTTCCTTTCAATTTATTTTAAATCTAAATAGGTGGCCTTTATTTCTTTAACAAATTAGCCCACTGATGTACAATAAAATGGTTGGTTGCGCTTTAAACTCTGTGCTCCGTATTTTCTCCACCGCAGAGTTGCAAGGGATGAGTTGAAGTGCACCGTAATGTAAAAAGAACCTTCCAGTGTTTGCATTCATTATAAGCTTATTTAGGAAAAGGTCAATGTATTCCTCTAAATGACTGTGTTTGGCATAAAGAGCCGAATGTTTGCTCAAAGTCTTTTTGCATAGTTAGTTTGGATGCAAATGCAACCAATTGCAGGCATTTCAGACACGTCTGTTGGCTGATCACATGTTTACACCACCTTTTAAACTGCAGACAGAGAACAGTGAAGGGCACAGTGGAGAACAAGACAAGCAAATGCAAAATAAGAACAAGCTCACTAAAAAGCTTAAACTAGTCTGCATAAACCTTGATACTAGAGCATCTATTTATGGTGCATGAGGTTTTGTTGTTTATTTCTTTTTTGCGTCTGTGTGTGTGTTTTTTATTAAGAATTCAAGGCCCTTTTGTACATATCAGCCATGTACCATGATGAACTTCTTATTTTTAAGCCTGAAGACTCATTTCCTTCAGATTTTGCTCGATCATTGGGGTCAACAAGTGAAAATAACACCTGTTACTTGAGCAACTTTTTATTTGTCAGAATATATTTTTATTTGTCTTTAAGAATCCAGAATTTTCCATCTTTGTTGATACAGTTTTCTAGCAACATGAATACATCTACATCTCAAATCCTCCACTTTGCAAATCACACAAAAGAGCCACGTTTAAATCTGAAATTTACTGCAACTTTTTTTTTTTTTGCTTGTTTGTTTTTGTACCAACATTTGCAAATATTTGAATTAATGAGGAACTTGTGATTCTCAAGTCGACGGAAGAGTTAAATAACTTACAATGACATGTATCATATAATACAGACACAGTGAAGTACCTCAGAGGGGTGACTTTAACAGCAGCAACAACAAAACATTAGGCTGTGGTGGTCTTTCGTCGCGGCAAATGGAGAGGACACCAGCAGAATAAACAAGGCAGAGAACAAACCAAGACAGCCTCTTGGGCATTTTGACAGCACCAACTGTATGAATTAAGCTGTCTATCACAGAGAGACACTTTGGGGCCACAGCAAGACCCCTCTGGTGAGAAAGAAGACATAACAAATCTTCTGAGAAAAGTTCTGGCAAAACCAAAGTGCCCTTATGCTGCAACCGTCCTCTATTCAATTTCTCAGACGAGTGTGTTTCATCTTTTAATGTAGTTTGGCTTAATTATGAGCCTGCACACTGCAACATTTTGTGTAACCTTGCTAGTAGGGAGAAAAGACTCTGAAATGGAAGAGAATTAAAGGCATTTACAACCTTAACTAGTTTTTGTACAGCTTTCCTTAGAAGCAGCCCTACATTATGTGAATAACACAAGGCTACCGTTCCGTCTGCTGTTTGATAGTGCAGATTCAGTTTCATCTCCTGGCTACATGAGCAATCTGTGGAGAGAAACAAAGGAGTGCTTCAGGCATACGACTCGTGCTGGATGTGCTCTTTCAAAGCTCTCATCCATCACTCAAGCTCAGTTTGCTACCCACCTCTCCCGGGCTACACTCTGGACCACACTGAGACTTCAGCACTTGTAGTTATGGCAACTTGTGATTTCTCTGGAGCACAAACTCTCAGCTTTACTTCGGCAGAAGACGACACGTCTCAGCCAAAAAACATAAAAGAATTCCAGGGTGTGACAAGTTATTCATGACTTAGATAATGCCACATAATGGATAACGATCACACCAAAGGTCCAGCACAATAATTTGTTGCAGAACTTTCCTGTAAATAAACTAGTAACTGCAATTTGCCATGCAGAACATTAAGATTTTTATTATGTGTAAAAAAGACAAACATGCCAATACTCTGCTCTATCTCATGCACACACACACACACATACATATATAATAAAAGAAATTTATTTGTATAAAGTGCCTGAAATTATAAACATAGCAGCTTTTGTTCATTTACCAAGACACTGCTTTCGAATTTAATATTGAATGTTACATATGACATGACAATTAATCGCAGAAAGCCATGTGTAAAAGCTTTAATCATTACAAAAAGGCTGAACATGTCGGTAGTGCGGACACAAGTGCAGATCAAACGGGGCAGGAGGTAAACGGGATGCAGAAACAATGCTTAATCCGCACTTAAATACACACTAGAAAACATGACAGGATCGTGGCTTGAATCCACTTGATATAACATTACATGGAAAAGGACGACAATGAACTGGCACTGAGAAGTAAAACTGAGGGGGGAGAAGACTAAACTAGGCAGGTAAATGGATGTAGCTTAATGGAACCAGGTGACCTAACAACTGGAAGCAAGAAAAGCAAAAATACATCGGGGAGGGAAACTACAAAATAAAACAGGAAACAAAAAAACCCAACTGTTTTTCCTATTCTCTCATTTGCTGTCCTATTCTTTATCTTTTTTTTTTTATATATTCACCTAAAAATCCATTCTACTCCATATTTCTCACATTTACTTATCAATGGCCAGCTGATCTGAGCAGTTACCTAATGCACTGCAATAACTGAGTGATATGGTGATTTCACTTGACGAACTATGTGCGCGTATAAATGAAAATAATGAATGCCAGTTGGCATTAGAATTTGTTATGACAATGGTATAAAGCTTAGTACATTTGCAGTTTAAACAATCCCGTAAAATCATGAAGGTGTTATACAGGTGTTATACAGAAGCAGTTAATACAGCAAGGACTGCAAAAACGTGCAATTAAAAAAAAAACAAGCCTTTTTTCCATATTCATACACTGTTTTTTAATGCTTTGTTTGACTTTTTGTCTTTCTTTTTAGGTCAAAACTCCCTCAATAATATATAACCCAATGTTAACACTTTCTGTAGCTGTTAAGTTTTTTCATTTTATGCTTGATTTGTGACTTTTAATTGACTCTTTCTGTTCAGTCCGTTTCCCATCGGTTTCTGTGTTGTTTGGCACATGCAGCATTTCCTCCCCTCAGATTTTCAGCGATGCTCAGGTCAGACACCCTCAGGGAAATTCCAAAAGCTCCAACTTGCAGCTGTCTTAATAAGTTCACCGTGGATTTTGATTTCTGTTTTGGATCAATGCCCTGTGGTGGAAAGTAGTCTCTAAGCTACTCATCTTCTTTAACTGACTCAAACACAGAACTTGCTGATATTTAGTGGACTTGTTTTTTTCTTTTATCTGTGCAACAGTTAAAGGAAAACCTTCACTGTGTCACTGTGTTTTAAATGTCAAGAGTTGTACATTTTTCAGGCCATAAATTAAAATGTCATAAATTAAAATCCAAGTTTGTTATTCTTTCTTTTATTCCATAAAATATTAAGTATTAGTTGTGGTGGTAATTTGAAGACTCAGACAATAACTGGAAAATCAATAAATTACAAATTATGACCCTATAATGGAGTTGTAGCACATGTCAAAACCTCTTAACAACCACAATTCTTTGGTTTTTCTTCATTAAGTCAATGAAATTAAAAACTAACATTAAAATAGTCCTAAACATATGATTACAGTCCCCAACCCAGCTGTCTGATCAACCTGTCTGTAAGTCCAGCTCGAAACAAGACCGTCTGCTCCAGCCATGGACAATAGCAACAGCAGGATTTAAGTAGATAAACAGCTCCTATAAATAGTCTTGTCATTTCCTAAGTTCAGGGTCAACAGTATTTACATCAAGCAACATTTCACAATGATGCCTGATAGATCGTAATTACAAGATGGTAATTTTGTGCACCTTGGGCTGTGTGTATTTCACGTACTCTCTGCACATGCTTGTATGTAATTATGTGACAAAAG
>NC_136610.1:23223095-23228095 GCF_933228915.1 Telmatherina bonti | reverse complement strand
CTTGTCAGCGAAAGAACTCTTCACGATTGCCAAAGATGTGGGTCCAGCTGCAGGACAGGATCAACCTGAACTTCATGAAGGAGATCAGGAGGGTTGTTTCGACTACATCAGCTCGTTCATGTACAGTAAGCATTTAATGGAGTCAGAGGACAATGGTATGGTTGAGTTACTAATCTTAAAGGACAATATTGATGCGGTTGTCAAGAATAGAGATGTCACCCCTGTGTCTGATGACAGAGCTAATTTAGAACCACGTATTGTTGAAAACCCCAACCGAACAACGCACACATCTAACGACACAGGTGATGCCGTTATTAGTCCACCTGGGACTGCCCAAGTAACCAATACGCATGACACAGCATTACTGTCTCAGGGGGTGGGCGCAGTTGACTTTTTCCCTAGTCAGCCTAGTGACATTAGTGCAGCTAGCCCCATGAGTCCAGTAAAAGCCATACCTGATGTCACAAACATTGAGTTGCAGGAAATGCTCAGGAGCTACAAGGAGCTTAGCAGGAAGCTGAGGATACAATCAGACCAACCTCGCCAACATGACGGGGAACTACCTCACCACCCAACGTCCCACGAGGGAATAATCTCCCTAAGAGATCTCCCTTATCTCCAGAGGAGAGAGTTTAAAGTACAAGGGGGTCAAGTTGGAGACCATTCATCAGACATAAGCTACAATAATATCTGCAAACAGATTGAGGAAGGAATCAGAGAAGGGTTCCATGACACAGAAATAGTCCGAGGTGTGCTCAGAATCATCAAACCAGGGACTTTCAAAGATATGCTGATCAATAAAGATGATCTTGCAGTGACAGAACTGAAAGGATTCCTTCAGGCCCACCTGAGAGAGAAAAACAGCACAGAGTTATTTCAGGAGCTAATGTGTGCCAGACAGGATGACAATGAGACACCACAACAGTTTCTCTATCGGGTAATAGGTTTGAAGCAGCGTGTCTTGTTCACATCCAAGCTACCGGACACTGGTATACAATATAGTTCAGCTACTGTCCAAGATGTTTTTCAGCACACAGTCTACCAAGGACTGGGAAATAAATATAGTGACATACGACGAGAGCTAAAACCTCTTTTGTCGAGTGGTACAGTGAGTGATGAAGCGATACTGCGTCATGTGATGAGAATCACTAATGAGGAGAATGAAAGACAAAAGAGAATAGGACCCTCACGTCGCCAGGCTCCCCCAAGTGCACATAGTGCCCAGCTCCAGCCTTTGGTAGCTCAAAAACACAGTGATGAGCAAGAGAGTACAGGGGTCAAGGCGAAACCTGACCAAATCAAACAGCTCACAGAGAAAGTGGAAGAGCTCACCAAGTTAGTGGAGTCAATGAAGCAACAATGTCAGCCAAGACCTGTGGGCTCTGTGTCCCATCACACTCAGAGCAGAATAAGGTTCAAGACGGACAAACTATTTGGATGCACTAACTGTGTTGAGCAGAAACGCTCAGATTGCAGGCATTGTTTCTGGTGTGGAGAAGAAGGCCACCGAGCTGTAGGCTGCTCAAAGAGACAGGGGAATCAGGGAAACGCGGACTGGTCACTGCAGCGGGGCGCCCAGTGATCAGAGCAGGAAATAAGCCCCATAATCAGTACACAAATGAAGCAGGTGGTAGGGCTAGGTCAGGGAACGAGCAAACAGGCAATGCTTCTCCCACTGCCCAAGAGTCAGCCAGTATCAGTCAAGGGGAGACCTTACCTCTGTCTAGCGTCGATTCATTATGCACAAAACGTGGATCTGTTGCCAGGCTAATAGGAAAAAAAGCCCTGATCCAGTGCAACTTAAGTGGCTTGGCAGTTACCGCATTAATGGATACAGGTGCACAAGTCAGCATGATTAGTCGCGTCTGGAAAGAAAAATACTTACCAGATCTTAACATACAACCATTGTCAGAGATTGTTGAGGAAATGGATGACCTGAAAGTGCATGCAGTCACTGGGGATCCCATTCCATTTGATGGCTGGGTACCCCTAAAAATAAATCTGCCAGGTAATGAAGACCCCAGCCTCTCTATCCGTGTCCCAGTCCTGGTCAGCAGTCTGCCCATGGACAGGCCACTGATTGGGTTTAATGTGTTGGAGCAACTCATAGAGGGACAACCAAAGCAGCTGATCCCGACCCTGACCACACTGCTCCATAATGCCATCTCAGTCTCTCCCGATACAGCAGAAGCACTTGTAAGCTTTGTTCAGACGGCGGAACAAAGTCCACTCATAGGACGCCTCAGAACAGGTGGGAGGGACACAGTTATACCTGCTGGAAAGATTGCCTGGTTGAGGTGTCAGGTCTCTCCGGCCATGAAACTCCCTGACCGACTGATGGTGTTTGAGGCAGATGAGTGCAGCCAGCCGTTAGAGCAGCTAGATATAGGAACGGCATTAGTTGAGGTGCAGAACCAAGCTAAGCCTTACATTAAGATTGCTGTTGGCAACAACAGCAAGCAGGATGTTACACTACCAAAGAGGACTGCCTTAGGCACATTGCAGCACATTGAACGGATTGTGGATACTGACTGCCCAGATGACTTCACATCCGTTTCAGCAGTCAGTGAAACTACTTCTCAAACTGATGAGCCTGAGGAGTTGAGCCAGTCTCTCTGGCATCCTCCAGTGAACCTGGAGCATTTGACGATAGATCAGCAGGAAGTCGTTAGGAGAATGCTGTTTGAGGAGTCCAGAGCATTTGCGAGAGATGGAAATGATATCGGGTGTAATCCTAGTCTGCAAATGGTCATCAATTTGAGAGATGATATCCCAGTGCAGAGAGCGTACACCTCCATTCCAAAGCCGCTATTTAGGGAGGTCAAAGAATACATCCAAGATCTTCTTGTGAAGGGCTGGATTGTTAAATCAAAATCCTCCTATGCTTCCCCAATCGTATGTGTGCGGAAGAAGGACGGCACATTGCGCCTCTGCATAGATTATCGTCTGTTAAATCAAAAAACTGTGCCAGACAGACACCCACTGCCCCGAATAAGGGACTTGCTTGACACCCTGGGAGGAAACACCTGGTTCAGCATTCTTGACCAGGGAAAAGCCTACCACCAGGGGTTTGTGGCTGAGGTGTCACGCCATCTGACCGCCTTCATCACCCCCTGGGGGCTTTATGAGTGGACAAGAATTCCCTTTGGCCTCTCAAATGCCCCTGCAGCATTCCAGAGGAGCATGGAGGAGATGCTGAGTTCCCTGAGGGATGACTGCTGCATACCGTATCTGGACGACATCCTCTGCTACTCCCAGTCATTTGTGGCTCATGTAGAGGTGGTCCGAAAGGTCCTTCAAGCTTTGCAACGCTATGGCGTGAAACTTAGGCCTGAAAAATGTGAAATGTTTAAAGGAGAAGTTCGTTATGTAGGACGTCTAGTTAGTGCTGAGGGGGTCCGGATTGATCCCAAGGATCTAGAGGCTGTACAGGCTCTTAAAACCAAAACCCCACAGACCATTGGTGACCTAAGAAGAGTCCTCGGCTTTCTCGGCTACTATCGGTCATACATAGAGGGGTTCTCTAAAAGAGCTCAGCCACTGTATGAGCTATTGCAGGGGAAGTCCTCAGCGCTTCCGATCCATGGCCGTTATGGTAAAAGTAAGGGGCCCCAGTTACCGTCTCGGGTGCCTATCGAGTGGACCTCTCGGCATCAAAGTGTTCTTGATGATCTGGTCAACATGTTGACTCATCCTCCAGTCTTAGCTTACCCAGATTTTGACTCCCCGTTTATCTTGCATACAGACGCGTCTGAGCGTGGTCTTGGGGCCGTCTTATACCAGCAGCAGGGTGAGAAGTTGCGAGTCATTGGTTATGGGTCGCGTACTTTGACGCCTGCTGAACGAAGTTACCACCTGCATAGTGGTAAGTTAGAAAACCTGGCTCTCAAGTGGGCAGTGTGTGAGAAGTTCAGGGACTACCTCTTTTATGCTCCACACTTCACGGTATATACAGACAACAACCCGCTCACATACGTTATGAGCACAGCTAAGCTTACTGCAGTGGGGTACCGCTGGGTAGGGGAACTCTCTGACTTCCATTTCAGTATCAAATATAGGCCGGGAAAAGCTAACGTTGATGCAGACACATTGTCTCGTTTACCTGTAGACATGAACCATTACATGGCGCCATGCACAGAGGAGCTGTCTCAAGAGGTTGTGGACGCAGCCTGGGAGGGATCTCGAGCAGCCCACAAAAAGGAAGTGGCCTGGGTTGCAGTCCTAATTGCCTCCTCTCATGATGCAGCCCTACAACCCAACATCCCCTTCCCACAGATAAAACAGGATGTTTTGATTCAGGAACAAAGACAGGACCCAGTGGTTGGAGATGTCATAAGACTCAAAGAGACTAACAGTAAACTCACTAATGAGACTCGGAGGTCAGTAAGAGGACCTGCTTGCAAACTTCTCCGGGAGTGGGATCGACTCCATCTTCAGAATGGGATACTGTACCGGCAGACACCTACAAGGAAACAGTTAGTCCTGCCTAAGAAATATCATGATGCTGTCCTGAAATATCTCCATGATGAGATGAGACATGTCGGTGTTGAAAGAGTGCTCCATCTGGCGAGAGAAAGATTCTATTGGCCTCATATGAAAGACGACATTGAGGACTATGTGACCAAGAAATGCAACTGTATAAAACAGAAAAAGCCCACAACTCATGTAAGAGCACCAATGAGCAGCCTGAAGTCTAGTTCACCTCTTGAATTAGTCTGTATTGATTTTTTACACCTTGAGAAGAGCAAAGGGGGTTATGAGTATATTTTGGTGGTAGTCGATCACTTCACCAGGTTTGCTCAGGCTTACCCGACAAAAAACAAGGCAGGGCGGACAGCAGCTGAGCGAATTTATAATGACTTTGTACCTCGTTTCGGATTCCCCCACAAACTCCATCACGACCAAGGGAGGGAATTTGAAAATGAGCTCTTCCGAGTCCTTGGTCAGCTGTCTGGAGTAGGGCACTCCCGCACCACTCCGTACCACCCGCAAAGCAACCC